>NC_054385.1:60220252-60520252 GCF_017654675.1 Xenopus laevis | reverse complement strand
GGATAAACAGATGGAAGGGCCCAAGTATGATGGCACCAGGATGGAAGGAGTACCGCAAATGTTTAATGTTCTACCCACAACCACAACCTTCCTCTCTTTAAATGATGGCTATTCCAAAAATAGTACTTTCCTCTCAGCATCTTCGTTTTTCCTGAATAGGTCTAATCCAGTGGCCCCAAGTGTTGTTCCTTGTGTTATCTGACAGGCAGGCTTTTTATAATCTGTCCAGCTAGCAAAGAGACTATGGTCTTCAAGTTTGCATATGTGCCAACAGCCATGGTTCTTACAACTATGCACTATCTATATTAAAGAGTTGAAATTGCATTTCTAATATACTGTGTGAATGTGTGTATTGGCTTCTGTAAGTAGGTGTAAGATGTACTATGTCGCCTGTGTAAGGACTATTTCCTGTTAAGCCATTTGTAGATGTAAATGTTCACTCATTGCCGTCATTCTCTGGCCCATTGAAGCTTACAATGTTATTTTCCTTTTGCTGTTTAACAGGTGTGTTGCAAAATAGTCCTGATAACAGTCACAATAAAATCAACTTTTAGTAGGATCCAGAAAGTGCTATCCCTATTAAGGCATTAAAGGGGACCTGTTGCCCAAAAAAAGTATTCCAAATCCTATTTTATCATGTTAGTTAAGCAAAATGAACTGAAATTACACTATATAAATGATTTGAATCTTGTTTCCTTTGGTCTGTTATTAAGACAAGCCTTGCAATATCTCAGAATCTTGTTTGTGCACCAGAATGGGGGACCTGATGTCCATCCCCATGTCCTGGCTACACAATTAAATTGCTGAGACGTGGGGGGTACAGTGACATCTAGGAACTGCTGAATGGAAAGTGAAAGTATTTGCTTGCCCTGCCTCTATGCCTAAAGCATAGAGGAGTGGCAGGCAATTTTTGATTGACATGCTTTAATGAATGCTTTAATAAAAAAAGACTTCATGTTTAATTTGAAAAGGACTTTTATTATACAGCTTTTTATGTCTGGGAGACAAGTCCACTTTAAGAAACTGGGATATAAATGGTAGAGGGGCTAAATACATAGGGTAGTCATAAGAATAAATTGTAGCCTCGTAGCACAATCATGTTTTTTTTGTCTGCTGGGGTCAATGACTCCCATTTGGAAGCTAAAAAGTCAAAAGAAGGCAAACTATAAAAAAAAAGTTATGAAGAATTGGCCATTCTCTTGCATAATAAAAGTTAATGTAAAGGTAAAGGACCCCTTTAAATGGCCTGTAAAGCTTTCTTTGTAACCAAAGCTTAATTAGACAAAATAATTTAACAATATACAAGGTTAGTCATTGTTGCAAAAGGCCAAGTAGTAGCAAAAAGGTTGCTTAATATAGAGCTAAATTTACTGTGTTTAACACAAGTCTTGCAGTTGTGTGTAAATGTAAGTTCATCCCCATAGCAGTTTTTTCTTTTTCAACATCGATATTTGATCTTCATTTTCAACAGTATTGATAGACATTTTTCTTGTGGGTAAAAAAAGTGCACCTAGAATACCTAGAATTCACTGTTCAGAATCTGTTGCACCAGGTGAAAACAATAAAAACATTGTTATTCTTATTTAAACCGTAGACATTTAGCGGGTGTGCTGCTTTGTTCAAGTGTGCTATCATCATTTATAGATTGTATGAGGCCTTTAGAAAGAATGTTCTAGATATCCGAGGCTAATGTAATACGGGCCTGAAAATCAGCCTGATGATTCTATTTGCAGCCTGCTGTTTATGCAAGAAACCACTCAAACGTTGCACTGCAGAAACAATTTTGCATGGAAAAGCATGGTACTGCTTCCCAATGCAACTCCTTATGTAGTTCAAGAAAATATATAAGCCCATAGCCAACCCCCTGCTTACCAGACAGCTTTCTCTATGCCCCCTCCCCCCCCTCAGTCAAGTAATGGTACATCCTCATCAGCTTTCCACAGCCATGAGCAAAGCAATGTGCATGTGTTTCACCCTGATAACAGAGTAGACCCTATGCAGGATTTGGGAGTGGCTGAGTCAATTAGGGCATGTGTTGTATCATAAATTGTATTACTAACCAGGCACAGCAGCTCTATATAACAAATTTTACGGTTTTTAACAACATTATAGAATCAATTTTAATCTAAGCTCATTTTACTTTTCACTGTGGTTTTGAACTTCACTAACATTTAGGGTAAAACTATATTATTCTGTCAAAATAAGAGGAAAGAAATAACTTATTTCATATTGATGCCTGTCAAATCTAACAGTCTTCTTAAATCTACAGTGTTTCTGGCTCTGCTGCCTGAAGAAACGACCAGATTCTAGATGCTTTGAGGTGATCTAGCAGCACATCATGGTTTGTAGAAACAAGGAGATACAGACCATTCTGAGCTGCCTCTTGACCTCAGAGAAAAGCCAAAGCACCCATGGACGCATAAACGCATGCTGGGCTGCACTAATTGCATTTAAACTTAAGTTGCATTAAATGCAAATGGATTTCTAGATGTGTCTGATCAGGATCTGATAACTTTGCTTTGATATTCCCAGTCTTAGAAAAGGAAATTTGTTCTTTACAAGTATATACTTCAAGGGACACTCCCATCTAACTATAATTTTCCCTAGCAGCAGTTTTCACATTTATTTTAACTCTATGGCTGAGAGTTTACAAGAATTAAATATTCTAATATGCTTTGAACATAAATCTAGTCATTTTTGTTTTCCCTTGCAGCATGTGGACATGATTGTACTGCCCCATCTTTTTTCTTCTTTCAGAACGAGGGGTTTTTGAAACAAACTATCTGTTGCTTAAATAGTCATTTTGGGGGTATAGTTTTCCTTTAATATAATCTTAAAGGGCAACTACTTTGTTCCTCTTTCAGAACTAGGGAATAGAAGAGTACGAATTTTCATTATTGCAAAGCCCTTAATATTTTTTTAAAGGGGCAGCTATCAAAAAACAAACATATAAGCTTTGTGTCATAGAATTTAAGGTTATTGCTCAGAGCTCAATAGTACAAGTTGATCCAGGGACTGATCTGATTGAAGTCGGAAGGAATTTTGTTCCCCTCTGAAGCATATTGGAGTGGTTTCACATGTTTTTATTTGCCTTCCTCTGGATCAACTAGCAGGCAGGTTATATATAGACTTCAAGTTTTAACTTAATAGGCGTGGTTTTTTTTTTTTTTTTCAACCTAATTTACATTTGCATATAATTTAAGAAAATTTATTCAAACTCGCTCACTTAACAGCCCCAGCACAGGCAAAATAACCAATTTCTACACTTTGTAAGTACCACTCAGAGTACAGAGATGTGAGAGTCTAGTGACAGTCCAAGGCAGCCCACGAAAGAACACAGAGCTGACTCCTGCATGAATGAGCATGGAGAGAGAGTGATGCTGAAAGGGATAATGAAGATTCATTTGCTTATTACAGGATCACTACATAACTTTCTAAATATTAAAATTTATTTCAGCAACATTAAGCTGATTTTAACATTTTCACTTGCAATACTTTCCCTTTAAGTATGTCAGACGTATTTTGCATGATAGAATTGCTTTAAGTTATCACAGATACAGGTTTCCTTTGGCTGTTTAAACTGTTGTTTATATTTAACTGTATCAAATGCATTTAGTAAAAGATTTTACATGTGTTCTAGCAATCCTGCTTTAGCAGCACGTAAATACTGGAGTCCATGACTATATCTGCACTCTCCAGTATTACTTTGCTGCTATATTAAGATTGCCATAAGCTGCACAAGAAAATAGGAAATGTATTCCAAGGCCTCAAACTAACAGGGAAGTAATGCTGTTACACACTACTAATAATTAGGAGCAGATTTATTAAGGGTTGAATTGTAAATTTGAATTTTCGAGTTGTAATTTTGGTCAAAACTTGAAAATTCGAGTTGGGAATAATTCAAATTTGATATTTATCATATGTGGACCCCTGGGAACAACTCGATTTCAACTATTTACCACCTAAAACCTGCAGAGGTCCAGTGACCCATTTGAAGATTTTAATAGCCTTCCTGACATTCGAGTTTAGTGGATTTACGCCCTCATTGTTGCTTCAATCTCTTGTCAATTAACTAAATCCCATCAGAATCATAAAATCACTGTAGCTAAGGAGTTTGGGATGATTATCCCAAATTTGTGGAAATGAGAAGAGAATGTTTTGATTGCTTCACAAACGCCAACATTACAAGAGAATCTGAAATCTTACTATGGGAGATTTGTCACCTGAAGGAGTCATGTGCATGCAACCTTAAAGGATCAGTAACATCAAGTTTTTTAATTAAAAAAATTTGTTAGTGTACAAAAAAAAAAACCACAAAGACATATTAAACTTTTAAATCGCTTCGTCTTTATTAAGAAATAACTTGCCATAACCAACCCGCTTAATCAAATCTGGAAAAACAAACAACATCACAAATATATCAAACAATTGGAACACTAATTGAAATGGAAAACAAAGGCCGAGCTTTGCATGGACCACCGAAATTCCAAATACTACAACCCCTGAAATGTTAAAACGGCACACAAACATTATGGAGCTACTTCCAGTAAGCAGATATCAAGAAATGACTCTACACATACTTCATAATTCTTACTTAACGCCAATCAGGAGCTACAAAATGGGAAATCTGCCCTCTGATGGCTGCCTCAGATGCCAATCTGCTAGATTATACTTCAATATTGCACATTGAAAAATAATCCAAAAATATATAATGCCCCCTAAAGCTGCTAGCCAATAAATCACCATTGTTTCTTAAAATAGAGGGACCTCCCAGGAATATAATAGATTAAACACAATGTATAAATGTATATTTCTATATTGATTTGTTAATTGAACCCTTTGTTCTTGTTACAACCCCCCCTCCTGGCCCCCCAATGGGGTTTTTTTTTACGATCAGGTTGAATTCTCCTTTAAGACACATTCAATAGCCCATTTACTAATACAATCATAGCACTGTGTTGGAACAGAGCATTCACGGTCAGAGCCTGGGGTCTTAGGCGAGTGTCTTTACTGGAATCCATATGCAAAGAGTTTGTATCTTGTCAGTAAAAATCATCCACTGTTTGTATATACTGCGTGTAGAACTTAAAGAGTGTAAGACCCACTGGGGCAGGGGCATGACTTGTTTATATGGATGATGATGTGATCAATTTATAGTTGTGCAGAATATGTTGGCTTTTTATAAATAAAGAATTATACAAATAATTTTGTCGTTTGTCCTCTGGCAAAAACAACTGTAAATAATGTATATATCTATTATGTTTGTTAATAACACTTCAAATGCAAATCGGTGCAATATTACCCCCTTGGCACATGCATTTTTACCAACTTAAAGGGTTTGCTCACTTTATCATTACAAGGTTTAAGTACCTATTGCCAAAATAAATAAGTATTTTGATAGTAGTGACTTCATAGCAAACAATAGGGTTCCCTCCCTTACCATGTATTAAAGGAGAAGGAAAGCTACGGAGGCATTTTATTGCCAATAGATTAGCTGCAATAGTGCAAGCTAGAATGCTATATTTATTCTGTAGAATGTTTTACCATACCTTAGTAAAAGCTTTAGAAACGCTCTGTTTGTTTAGAATAGGAGCTGCAGTATTAATGTGGTGTGACATCACTTCCTGCCTGAGTCTCTCCCTGCTCTGGGCTCAGATTACAGTAGAGAAGGGAGGGGGTGGGAAAGAGGAGCAAACTGAGCATGCTCTTGCCCAGGGCAATGAGGTTTAAGCTGAAGGCAGGAAGTCTAATACAGAAGCCCATGTGTACACAATAGAAGGAAAGAAATGCAGTGTTTCTTTTGACAGGGGACTCAGAGCAACATTACTTTGGGGGTTTACTGGTATATTTAGATGGACCTTTCTGATAAGGCTTACTTAGTTTTAACCTTTCCTTCTCCTTTAACCCCTTTAAGTGCCACAGAACGTAGTTTGTGTGTTCTGCAGCACTTCCCCACTTGCTCAGAAGCCCTAGACAAAGACCAGTGTGTGGTGAAAAGTGGCCCCTGGGGTGTGATCGCCCAGGGGGCCTATTGGTGCAGCAGACACTGCC
Source organism: Xenopus laevis (assembly GCF_017654675.1). NCBI lineage: Eukaryota > Metazoa > Chordata > Amphibia > Anura > Pipidae > Xenopus > Xenopus laevis. The sequence continues at coordinate 60,514,201 of NC_054385.1, read as the reverse complement.
TCCAGTTCCTGCTCCCCCTCAGCCCCCAGTAACTCCCTCTGCCCCCGATCTCACCGATGACACTTTCCTCCAGGGCCACCACTCCTGCTGCCTGCACATCCCAGGTTACACTAATGCATACCGTATGTACATTTACACTTACACATACATTTTGCCATTGTGCACACTTTTTTTTTTTAGCTCCTGTGTATTTTTTGCCTGAAAAATCGCCATTATTGAATTGCAATTGCGAATAGTGTATTTGCTAACTGCACTGTATTATCCAAAAACATGATTTTCTGGGGTTTTCCTACTGTTGGGGTCTTCTGGCACATAATCACACACACACACACACACACCACACACACACTCTACTACTACATACATACAATATAATGTAAATCTACAATAAAAACTAGCAACACCGGGAATTTTCATTAACAAAAAAATATATATATTATTGTATGGGGAACCGAAGTAAAGTTTCTGTCCTCATTGGGACCTTTCTCAAGGGCAAACTCATCTACAATGATACAAAACTTATACATCCAGAGTATTTGATTATTCAGTAGCTGAAGTGACTTCTGGGAAAATCTGTGTACCCACCCACAGGGAGTGATTAAAACTTCAGTCCAAATTTATGTTGACACGTGCCATTCTTCTCAATGGAGTGGTACCAACTGCTTTTATGGGGAGAAATGATTCTGACCTTTATTTTGTTTAAAGGAGTTGTTCAACTTTTATTATGATATAGAGTGATTTTCTGAGACAATTTGCAATTGGTTTTAATTCTTTATTATATGATGTTTTTGAGTTAACTTTTTATTCAGCGGCTCTCCAGTTTCAGCAATCTGGTTGCTAGGGTCCAAATTACCCTAGCAACCATGCATTGATTTGAATAAGAGACTGGGATATAAATAGGAGAGCTCTGTCTAGAAAGATGAGTAATAAAAGTAGCAATAACAGTAAATGTGTAGCCTTGCAGAGAATGTTTTCTTTTTTTTTTTAGATGGGGCAGTGATCTACATTTGAAAGCAATGAGGCAAATTAAATATAAAAAGAAAAAATGAAGGCCAGTTCAAAAGTTGCTTAGAACCACCCTTTTAAGCATGGACAATACTTTTTACATTTTGTATTATTTAGGATCCAACGAAATATACTGGATCTAGTGGAAGTGTTAGCTCATTTATTAGGCGAGGGATCCAATGAGCAACAACACATCATGTCTGATGTATTCAAATAGGACTAATTGTGATTGTGCTAAAGCAGAAATTAAATTTTTTTTATAAATTTCCATATTTACTGGTTTAAACAAAAATAAAAAAAAAGTAAAAAAAATGAAAAGATCATTGCCCATAGACTTGGATTCAACATCCCAATCCAGATAACGAAGAGCATATTAAAGCCCTTCTATCAGTACATAAACGTTCCATTAACTTCAAATGGCTGTAAATTCTGCAAGAAATCGACTATTTTTTACAACTGGATAGGAAACCGCTGCAAGTCAGGCAATGTTCACATGGTAATGTTGGCTGATACATTTCCACTAGACCCACCACTGATAAGTGTGAGCTCCTCCCCAGCGCTGGGCCAAGTCAGCCGGGCGCCCAAGGCAACCCAGCCGACTACATCGCCCCTTCTGAAGTGCGCACAGGCACGCATGGGCAGAAGAGCGCACACGTCTAGGAAGTGCCGATTGCTCTCACAGGCAGGGAAAGACGCGTCTGAACTAGAGGTAAGGTGGCAAAAGAGGTACGGTGTCGGGCACCCCTCCACATTTGCACCCTAGACACGTGCCTCTTCTGCCTACCCCTAGTTCCGTTCCTGCTCCTCCCATGCATGCAAGTAAGCCATACAGTGAAATAGAGGCAATTTTCTAGCATTTTATCTCCAGTGCACAGAATTAGTAATTTCCCAGAGAACTTAAAGTGATCCGGTCATCAGAAAACATGTTTTTTTCAAAATGCATCAGTTAATAGTGCTACTCCAGCAGAATTCTGCACTGAAATCCATTTTTCAAAAGAGCAAACATTTTTTTTTATATTCAATTTTGAAATCTGACATGGGGCTAGACATTTTGTCAGTTTCCCAGCTGCCCCATGTCATGTGACTTGTGCCTGCACTTTAGGAGAGAAATGCTTTCTGGCAGGCTGCTGTTTTTCCTTCTCAGTGTAACTGAATGTGTCTCAGCGGGACATGGGTTTTTACTATTGAGTGTTGTTCTTAGATCTACCAGGCAGCTGTTATCTTGTGTTAGGGAGCTGCTATCTGGTTCCCTTACCATTGTTCTTTTGTTTGGCTGCTGAGGGGAAAAGGGAGGGGGGTGATATCACTCCAACTTGCAGTACAGCAGTAAAGAGTGATTAAAGTTTATCAGAGCACAAGTCACATGACTTGCGGCAGCTGGGAAATTGACAAAATGTCTAGCCCCATGTCAGATTTCAAAATTGAATATAAATTTTTTTTTTTCCCATGACAGCATCCCTTTAAGCAGCAGGCAGGCACCACCCCGGAACACCAAAAATCAGTCAATCAGTAGAATCCAGGAGCCTTAATTTTTTGAAATAGTACAAGAAGTCTTTATTTACATCATGTATGAAAAAGAAAAACCTGATGCGTTTCGTGTCCCCCAAGGACACTTTATCATTGCCCAGGTAATAAAAAACACTCAATTTCAGCTGCCATTGCCTTAGGGTAAAACTCCACGGGCGAATTCGGTGCGCTGTACAAAAACACATGTCACATCGGATGCGACAGAAATAAGGTAAGAGATGATGTTATTGCATGAAGTCGCATCATTGATCCGATGCAGACGCATCGTCTGCATCCGACAGTGGTGTTGCGTCGGATCAACGCTGCAACACCACCGGACAATGCTATTACTTACCTTATTTCAGTCGCATCTTGATGCCTGCGTTTTTGCAAAGCGATTTGGATGGCGCCGAAATTGCTCCGTGGAGTTCTACCCTTAGGCTGTTCTTATAAGCAGGGTGGCTGCTGAATGATTGACAGATATGGATATAACTCAAAATGATATGGGCAATGCTAGTTGTAGACTAACCAAGTGGTTAATAGTAGGTATTTCCCATATTTAATTGTGAGACATTTATCTCTGGCCTTAGCGTGTGGAGGAGACTTTCTTAGATATGATTATACACCCTTTTTATTTTGAAGATGAAAGTAATGACCAACCATCAAGATAAACATGTTTAAAAGCTTGTAGAAGCCAAGAAAGAATTTGTATATGAATAAATGCAGCCTGGGTGGTAGTTCATAGGGGCTTGTTAATTAAATGCAATACCATTTTTCTATTTTAACTGTTAATGTAATCTGGGGAGAGTGATCAGTCACTACACTAAACACAGGACCATTTGGTACTTCAAAAGGACTGGGGACATGGGGTGTCCCTCTTCACTCTCCCTCTGTTAAGCTCTAGATATTCCCCATATGAATAAATTATTTTTATTTATTTACCGATAGTCTGGCCAGCCAGTGATTTTAAATTTCTAAGGTGTGAATAGTAAAAAGCTTTTTTGATTCAGGGCCCAATATTTGGTTCCTTTATGGCTGCAGATTCAGATGCCTGTGTTAGACCTTAAAGTACAATAATCCACAAAAACTATTGAATCAAAAACAGCAACAGGCAGTATTTTTTAAACTGCAATGTGTTTGCCTACACTGCTAATAAACATATTGCAGTTTAAAAAATACTGCCTGGAGCTCTTTTTGATTCAATGTTTTTCCTAAGTTTCTAAAATGAGCAGAATCTTGTACCTACCCTGGGTGCTAACCATTTTAGTATTCATAATTGAGCAGTGACACATCAAGATATAAATGTGATCAGATATCTTTCATCTATGTTCTCACAGTCTTGGAGCCCTTTACTACAACTTCCATTAGATGCAGCACTTTTGGGAATACATTCAGAATAAATGTGTTGCACGTTAAATAGGGAGGGACCGTGGAATTTTTTGGAATAATGGCACCACCTGCTGGTTATTTATTGTCTCTATTAAAATCATGTAATTGAATTAAAAAAAACAAAAAACTGCAGGCTGAGAATCGGACCATCTGTTTGCATTAGCCTTCTCTTGTGACTGCACCCGGAGCCAGCGTAGCAGCTCATTCTTGGCCTGAGTTTAGCAAAAATTGTGGCGATTCCAACAAATGGGAATGGACAGGTATTGTCTGGTGCTTCATTACCCATGAGAGTGAAGTGTCAGCTCCCTTACAACTGATCAACAGAACCAGAAAATTGTTAAATGGCAATTTCACCGTAGATGGTTCATATTTAAAGCAATGAACCATCTATGAGCATGTTATTTTTTTAGCACAAGTCCTATTAATTGTATTAGTGTTGAACAACGGGGTATACTGACCCCTTTAAGCACTCGCAACCTAGGCTGTAACAAGTACACACTATACAGTCAAATGTACTTGGATACCTGTTGTCCCGAGCGATCCCCAGCATGTGCCAAAGGTTTGCTCTCATCTGAATGGACAACTACTGCAGGAGCTTCTGAGTAATGACAATTGCTGTTCTCTGATGTAGGACTAGTGTTTGCTTTAAGATGGTTTCTGTACCCATTGCTTTGATTTCATTGTGCCTTTCCCATACCACAACAAATGTTTTCCTCCAGCCCTTTTTGGGCTGAACTCTACGGCGTGTCAAGGAGCGATCTGACATGCGTGCCGCATTTACAGATGTGGAGCAGTGTGCTAGACACTAAGCACTTGCCTAAGCAATGCAAATACCTGGAGAGGGCCGCCATCAGGGGGCACAGCAGGGACAGTTGTCCTGGGCCAGGCAAAATCTACGGTGAAAGGGGGGCCCGGCCGTGTTGCACTCTCCAAAAAAGCTGGGCCCTCCTTAAGAATGTGCAAACTGCAAAGACCCAAAGCAGCGGCGCAAAGACCTGAAGTCGTAGAAAGACCCGAAGCATGAAAGGAGCCGAACGCTGTAAAAAAAGCCAACGCCGAGGACAAGGAAAAAGAAACCTAAAGTAAGTTCCACTGAACACCAATGATTTATTTGTTTGTTTTTTTTAATTAAACCCCTGGCCTTCAATGTTTTTTTTTTTTTAAATATTTAATATGGGGCCATGATTTTTTTTAATTTTCTATAGGGCCCTGACCACCAATTTTAAAAAAATTCTGTGGGGCCCCTGACTGCCTATTTTTTTAACTAGTATGGGGGGACCCGGCCATGGGTTTTAGCGTTCATATTTTAGTTTGGTTTTACTGTAGTTTGTGTTTTACTGTGGTTTGGGGGTTTGTGTAGTCTTAGGCAGGGCTGGTGGCTTTGGGCGGGGCCCAGAAAATTTTGTTGTACGGGCCCCTTGATTTCTGATGCCGGCCCTGTACCTGGAGCAGTACTAATGTGACAGTCAAGTAGTTCAGTCTACTCCTGGGGCCCAACTGGCTTGTGTTGTTAATGTAACACTCACCTGCTCCTGCCAACTGAATATACCCGCTAAGAAACAAACAGGGTGGAGGGCCGGAGCAACAACAAGCACCCAAGTACTGCCACTGTGGTGTCTCAAACAAGGACTGAGATATAAGGAACTGGCACAATAAAAGAAGATATAAGAAACAAAATGTGCTTTTTAAAGAATTCCAACTATTTAATAACAAGAAATCATCAATAACTTCTTAATCGATTTACTTCCCTAAACCTTAAAGACTTAGGGCAGCTAGCCACCAGAACTAAAAGTCATTTATATATATGTATAAAAAATAAATTATGCACATTAAAAAAAAAAAATAGAAGCCTACAGGAAGTTTCCCAACATATAGTCTATATCAGAAGAGTGCAATCACAAACATTCCCTCCGGGTACGTTCAAGTAGAAGAGCCCACTTTAACTACCAGACATAGGACTTGTAAAGGAATCGTTTTCTGCAAACGACAGTAGGATTTTGCATCAGCAGAACAAGTTCTGTTTAAAGATATATTTAAACGATGTTTAGTTCACTGATGAGTTTCATTTGAACGTTTGAATTCTGACTTTTTGAAACAAACTACACTGCGACTGTTTTTCATACAGTTACAAGGGGTCCTTTAACAGACGCACCCCAATATAAATATATATATATATATATATATATATATAGTTAGCTAGAAATACTGGAGGCACTCACAGAGGTAATCAGAAGTGATCAAGTCTTCACATATTCCCCCACATCAACGCGTTTTGCTTCTCTCGGAGCTGACATCCGGACGAGATTTGGGTACGTGATAAATTCACTTATGATGATCTCTGCGAGTGCCTCCAGTGTTTCTGACTATTTGAACTGTCAGGGAGAAACACCCGGGATTCAGTTTGAACTGTGTTAAGTGCTGATGTTTGAAGTGACTTTATATATGGCTTCTATTCAGAAGGGCATTAACATGCTAAATTCTGATACAGTATATTCTATTTAGACCATGAAACCTTTTTTTTAAAAAAAAAAAAAAAAAAGTCTAGAAATCTATAGCCAAACTTCTGGAGAAAGCTGTAATTTCTTTCATGCAGGAAGGGGTCTGAAATACAAAGCAAACAGGTATTTTTTTTGGGGGGGGCAAGGCGAATTGCAACAAATCTGTTATATATTGTAAAAAGCTTGCAAATTAACTCTTTCACAGCTTCTGTCTATGTCTTGTATCTTTCTTTACCGTCCTCACTTATCACACAGATATGCTGAAAAGAAAAAAAAAAGAAAAAATATCAGATCATGATAGTTTTATTTTGAGGGTTTTTTCATCCAACTCTCTGAACTGCAGAATATAACACAGTGAAACCTTGATTTTACATACGCCTAATTTTACAAAGCTTTTTTGTGGTCCCAACAATTTATACATTTCAATGGGTGCTGTTCCATGATTTTACTTCGGTAAAACTTTGCTTGGTGTTCCCAAAAATGCCTGTTTGTTCCCTGTGAATGATTATCAGTAAGGTTTAAAATACTAACCCGTTGCAGATTTTGTCATGGTTCTGTGTAAATAATGAATTGCAATTAGTCTGCACAAAACACTTATTGCTTTAGGCTGTGCATGTGACCCATAGTGTAACATTAACACGGCAATGCTTAACTCTCATAATTAATACAGTAAATATTGTATTTCAAAGTAAATCTGACAACTGTGCTTATATCCTTTGAGAAATTCAAAAACAAGTTGCTTAGACACATTTCTCTGTTTTCACAATTTTTCCAAATTTTACACTTTTTTGCTGGTCCCCTGAAAAACGTAAAATGGGTGTTCTACTGTAGTGATTATTGGGTCACTAAAGCTACCAAGCTCCTAGAAATAAAAGCTTTCTCTAACAGTTGCTGTGAAGTCAGATGGGCTGAGTTTAGAATAGGCTTTAGTTATAAGGTTATAACAGATCATTTTTAGATCTGGCCTTTTTTTTGTTTTTTAAAACCCACAATGTTTAAATCAACGTATTATTGGAAAGTTAATTGAAATGACATTTGTTACATTTGCTTTGATCATTCAGAATTGCCTCCCTTTTTGGTTTACATTTGGGTGTTTATCTTTGAATAAAGGGATACATAAATGATCTAAAATGCACAAGCTGTTTCATGATATGAATAAAAAAACTTGGCTTGTAGCCTAAGGCCTTTATAATTTTAAAACCTTGCAAGAGGGACATTTAGTTTAAAAATCATAATACAGAGGTAGCAAATCACCTTTGCTTTTCTATAATGTCATTATGTTCTTTCTTCATTAACCTTTCGATGATATAGCCAAGAGCATTATCCAAGCATCCCCAAGAGAATTGAGTCTCGTGCAGCTTAATTGATCAGCAGCTGCATGTTTAACGCATTTGCTTGTGGTTATACATTTTGCCTATCTTTTACCATTCCATATTAATAGTACAGGTATGGGAGCCGTTATCCAAAAAAGACTCAGGTCCCAAGCATTCTGGATAACAGATCTTTCCATAATTTGGATCTTCATTCCTCAAGTCCACTAGAAAATGATGTAAACATGAAATAAACCCAATAGGCTGGGTTTGCTTCCAATAAGGGCTAATTATATCTTAGTTTGGATCAAGTACAAGGTAAAGTTTTATTATTATAGAGAAAAAGGAAATAATTTTTAAAAATTGATTATTTGATTATAATGGAATCTATGGGAGACGGCCTTTTTTGTAATTCGGAGCTTTCTGGATAACGGATCCCATACCTGTACTAATCACGGTGCAGATATAACTAACTGAACACACCACATGTTCATTCATTGAATGAATGTAATTTAAAACAGGGATTCACCAAATCCACCATTTTAAAATTCCGCTAAAAAAAAGTCTTTAAAAAAAAAAAAAAATACAATTGAAAGAATATAGAGGACCCAAATAAGAAAAGCCCATACCTACTACCCTAGATAGTCCCCCCCCTCTCATAGTTCATTACCCCTGAAGGTGTTCCTAACACATTAATCGTGTATTGGTGCAGAGTCTTCCGGCTCTTCTGTATTCTTCGGTTCATCTTCCCTTAGGCAATTTCAGGCACTTTTGGTGCATGCGCAGTTGCTACGAACTGAACGACTGCTCCAACTGCGCATGCGCCAATATGGCGTTCACTTAAGGAATAAAACAGAGGAGACGGAAGATGGCACCCATGAGCTACACTGCGCTTACTCAGCACTGATACATGAGTCCTGTGTTAGGGGCACTTTCAGGGGTAATTAACTATACGGGGGGGGGGGAAAACAGGGACTATCTAGGGTAGTAGGTAGGGGCTTTTCTTATTAGGGGGTTTAGTTCTCCTTTAAGCTGATGCCAGAGTATGACCTGTGGAGAAACACAGGCCAAGAATCAGCACGGCTTGTTGTACCTGAACCCGGATATATAGTTGCGGTTTGGGTACAGGCAGACTAGTGATATGAGGGCTGTCCTGATACCCGCGGGTCAGGCTGACCTCGTTCCCTTATTTGCGGGTCGTGGGCAGGCCCGGGTTGAGCTCTTCTGTCTGCTCTCCCCGCGACCTTACACTGCTGGCTTCTGGTTTTATAGACGTGCACCTGCTCGTCCCTTTTGTGATGTCATCAGTGGGGCGGGTCTATAAAGGAAGGGGGAAGTCTGGTGCAGTTTGAGGGAGGTTAGGTCCAGGTGCCGGTTATGGAAAACTCGACCCGCACATCACTAAAGCAGACGCAGCGGATTTTGAAGCCAAAATGCAAACTCGCTCGTTTTGATGCTGAAATCCGTATCATCTGCCTGCACCCAAGCAGAGGCAATGTAACGCACAGGCCAAGAATCAGCCTTAAGAATCCAAACCTAAATTTGCACACAAATAACTGCATTATCTGTGAAGATAATGTGGTCTCTTCCAGTTGTCCAGCAATTCATGTGACATCATTATTCAGTTTAGTTCAGGATCCCAGCACGGTTTTCCAACAAGCATATGTAATTACAATGTGCAAATGATATAATCACTTACATTCAAGTCTCTAAAGTACTCGTTGTAGTCTAACGCGTAACCAACAACAAATTTGTCTGGTACCTCAAATCCAACAACTAAACAGAGAAAAAAAAATGCCAAAATTAAATAATGCACATTTGTCCTTTTAGATAACAATCACATAATCTACCATTACACAAAAAGCGGGAGCAGTGTATATAGTTTTTATGCAACACTGTTAAACTACTTACAGTCTGGCCTGTATCCCACACTTCGTGGAGTTCTCTTTACAAGCAAGCTGTTGGAAAAGATACATTTCAGATATGTCATCAGGTACATTAAAGCATGGGTGTCCAAACTTTTTGCAACGAGGGCCAGATTTGGTGAGGTGAAAATGTGTGGGGGCAGACCATTCAGCCTGACATCCATTCCCAGGTAGCTAGCTTGTGATCAGGATCATTCACTCCTCGAGATAAGACGTGTACACGGCATTTAGGAATTGGAGAAGTGGGGTCTATTTGGACTTATTCTCCACGCCTCATTTAAACAAGGAATCGTGTAGCCATAGCAGTAATATTTGGGCACATTAGTGATATGATCTGCCACTTGGTCTATACTGCTGCCTGTGTGCTGAAGGTGTTAGCAATATACACATACTGGCACGTAGTGATGCGCCACTTCACATACTTCTTTACATTACAGTACTGGCACGTCACTACTTCTATTGCACCTTCAGCGCTAAAAAAGTATGCGAGAGCAGTGCGTCACTATGTGCCAGTACGTGTCTATTGCTAACACCTTCAGCACACAGGCAGCAATATAGACCAAGTGGCAGATCATTTCACTAATCATGTGCCCAAATATTACTGCTATGGCTATGCGATTCCCGATTGCACTGTACTGGGGGGCCAGATTATTATTAATTTCATGATGGAGCCTGAGGGCCGGTGTAAATTTGAAAATGGGCCGAAATTGGTCCTCGGGCCTGACTTTGGACATGCCTGCATTAAAGAAAACCTTAAAGGGATACTGTCATGGGAAAAAAAAAATTTTCCAAAATGAATCAGTTAATAGTGCTGCTCCAGCAGAATTCTGCACTGAAATTCATTTCTCAAAAGAGCAAACAGATTTTTTTATATTCAATTTTGAAATCTGACATGGGGCTAGACATATTGTCAATTTCCCAGCTGCCCCAAGTCATGTGACTTGTGCTCTGATAAACTTCAATCACTCTTTACTTAAAGTTGGAGTGATATCACCCCCTCCCTTTTTCCCCCCAGCAGCCAAACAAAAGAACAATGGGAAGGTAACCAGATAGCAGCTCCCTAACACAAGATAACAGCTGCCTGGTAGATCTAAGAATAGCACTCAATAGTAAAAACCCATGTCTCACTGAGACACATTCACTTACATTGAGAAGGAAAACCAGCAGCCTGCCAGAAAGCATTTCTCTCCTAAAGTGCAGACACAAGTCACATGACTGGGGGCAGCTGGGAAATTGACAAAATGTCTAGCCCCATGTCAGATTTCAAAATTGAATATAAAAAATCTGTTTGCTCTTTCGAGAAATGGATTTCAGTTCAGAATTCTGCTGGAGCAGCACTATTAACTGATGAGTTTAAAAAAAAAAAACATGTTTTCCAATGACAGGATCCCTTTAATTGTTTTCTGCATTCCTGAAACAATGTAGCAGTAGTCGGATAAGAACAGACTTATGTTACATTATTTAATGATTATGTCAGAACCAGAGAAAGGGATAAAGTATTGCTATCAACTGCAATTACATTTACAAAATAAAATTAACCTACACCGAGTTGCATGCAATGACATTGTATTTAAATGAAACATCCCCTGCCATGGGGGAAGAAGCACCCAACAGTACTTGCTCCTTCACATTCTTTGCAATTGCCACATGTAAAACATATAACATGCAGCCATCATGTGTAGTTGCATTTTTGGCATTTATTATCTGGGAAATGATCAAATTGAGAAATGTTGCGTTTCCACTAAATTCGATTTTTCTTGGGTTTCAGGGCAGCACAACTTGAGAGATAACTTCAGAGAGAAACAAACTCAGTGATTGGTTCCCACTAGTTCCTTCACACAAAATATATTAAAAAGGTGGTTAACTTTTTGTATGTTATAGACTGGTTCTAATTCTAACCAACTTTTGATTAAGATTTGGTTAAGTGGCATTAATTTTTTTGCTTTTTGAATTATTTGCCTTCTTCTCTTTCCAGCTTTCAAATTGGTGTTACTGACCCCATCTAAAATACAAATGCTCTGTAAGACTACAAATGTATTGTTATTGCTAGTTTTTATTAGTCAACTTTCTATTCAGGCCCTATTCATATTCCTGTTCTTATTCAAATCAAAGTGTGGTTGCTAGGGTGATTTGGACCCTAGCAACCAGACTGCTGATACTGCAAACCAGAGAGCTTCTGATTAAAAAGCTAAATAACTTCAAACCCACAAATAATAAAAAATGAAAACCAACTGCCAATCGTCTCACTAAATTACTCGCTACATCATATTAAGTGAATTTAACGATGAACAGCCCCTTTAAGGCAGAAAGTTGCGTGTGCTGCCATGGGAGACTGAAGGAAAGACAATTTGCAGGTAGACACAATTACTAATTCTTTCCTTTACTTTCACCGACAGTACAGCCTGATGGGGGGGGGGGGACCATATCCCTACTCTTGACCCATTCCTTTTGGCTTCTTTTCAGGGGATTCTAACACTAAAGGAAGCCAATGTTCTTTATTGTATATGAATAAAGCATTTTCATGGCTGATATAAAAAAAGTGACAGTTTCCACGAGTGCAAAAAGGAAAATGAAATGCAACCTCACCTGGCTACTTTAACCATTTTTGGGTTGTACTTCTTGAGCATAGCAAGCAAAGTCTTCATTGTTTTTCCAGTATCAATTATATCCTAGGGAGAATAAAAAAGTACTACTGTTTTTCAACATAAACAGCACAGTAACGAACAATCACACTTGGGGGGAGGGGTCTATTTATCATGCTGTGTAGAGTTAAGCGTTACCAGTGATGTTGCCCACACCAACCAATCAGCAATTTCATTTCAATAGTTCAAAAGCAACGATCTGATTGGTTGCTATAAGCAACATCACCTGTAATGCTTTCCATATGTCCCATTTGTTTTTGTATTCTTCAGTGTATAATCAATATATCTGCTATATGCCTAAAACCATGCAACCACAGCTCAGATTTGTTCATCTCCCTTGAAGTGGGACTAAAGCATTTCCTCTAATAGTGTCACACTGATATACCGATCACAAGCCATATACACTAATGGGGTTTTTATTAAAGGTCAAAAGTATTTATATATTTTTAATTTTAATTTTTCAGGGTTTTATTTTTTTAAACTCAAAATTTTTTGACATTTATTATACCACCAAAGCTGGAAATAGCTTGAATCCAAAAATACACCATCTGTCGATGTCTAAAATACACCAGCTAAAATCTGTCGAGGTCTAAAATACAGCAGCTGAAACCTGTTGAGGTCTAAAATACTTATCAATAGAGCTTCCTGTTCCCCCGCCTCTCCAATTCAGTCTCGACCTTGTATTTGGTTGGAGGGGTCGGCACCCCTTTTGTTTAGTATTTAGTACAATAAGGTTTAGCCAAACACTTAGGCAGGTGTAGCGGGGAAATCCCCTGCAATTTTATTAGTCAAGTGATGTAACGTTTCGGGGGCGTACCCCTTCGTCAGACACCTGCCTAAGTGTTTGGATAAACCTGTCGAGGTCTAAAATACACCAGCTAAAACATGTTGAGGTCCAAAATACACCAGCTGAAACCTGTTGAGGTCATGTAGAAGTCAATAGCAGATGTCCCGTAAACTATTTGAAGATGTTTGTAGCATTAATGATGTTTGAGGTTTTTTTCAGTAGGTTTTGCTCAAATTAATTTGAGCGATTCAAGTTTTTTTTTGCCCAAAAAACATCTAATTTTTAACTCTGACTTCATTGATTCGAGTTTTTCCCATTCAAGTTTTTTTTCTAAAACAGAAAACATTTGAGTTGTGAGTTTATTCAGATATAAAAAAAAACCCTCCCAAACCTCTAAAACTCAACCTTTGATAAAGAACCCCCTAAAAGTTTAAATGTTTTCTACAAAAATATACCCTATTTAATGGACAGGTGTTTCTTTTGTTATGATGATTTAAGATATTCTAAATGAGTATTTAGCAGATTTCTGTATGACACAAAAATATATACAATAAACAAAAAGAGCCCTAAATGGTAAAAAAAAATGGAATTCATGTGTACGGTTCATATTCGGAATGGTCTCCAGACAACAGTTCATCTTATCAAATATTAAATCTAATTAAAAATCAGAAAGGAACAGAATGTTGTGTCCTAGAAACCTGCCTATGCCTAGAACACTGTCTTGCTTCAAATTCACATAGTAAACCTCATCCTCACAAGGCTAATCAGCTTCCAGTTAACAAATCAAAATATATTTCCACACAGTCCATTTCATACTGCAAGAACAGAACGACTGTCCTCTTTTGAATGTGAGCACCACAATGAGCAAGATGCCCCCAGTACCACATTTCGGGATTTATAATTGTTTTTTTTACTTAAGATACTGCCATTTTATATTACGTCTGCACACAAGGTTAGCAATTGCAGTGTACTAAAGCTTATTAAACTTATACGTATCATAGGACTAAAAAAATGTACTCTAATGTGTTATATACTAAGTTTTCCAAATCAGACAGACATGCAGAAATACTTACCTCAACAATCAAAACATTCTATTAGCAAAACAAAAAGAAAAAACATAAATTAGTTATCATTAGATGATATATTCACAAATTAAACTGGCACATGCTGATTGTAGGTATGGAAACAGTTCTCTTTTTTTACATACAAATAGTAATGATGCATTCATTTGCTTTTATTGGCAAGTATTCGCAATAATCACACAAAACAATATCAACTCTAACCAGAATCATCTGACTGATACTGGTTGTGACCAGACCAAAGCCTGACATTTACTAGAAGCTTTGTAGTCAGTACCAGTAGGAGAATAGCAACAGGTATCTGCATTTTATTATAGGAAAATAAAAAATGTGTGAGCTTTTCAGTCACACACAAAACACTGAATACAATTAAAGAGGAACTCTGGTTTCCAAACCAAAATTTGATAAAGAGGCCCACATAACACAGAAACCCTTAAAGGAATAGTTCAGTGTGAAAATAAAAACTGTGTAAATAGATAGGCTGTACAAAATAAAAAATGTTTCTAATATAGTTAGTTAGCCAAAAATGTAATGTATAAACATTTTTTATTTTGCACAGCCTATTTACCCAGTTTTTAATTTTACACTGAACAATTCCTTTAATATACCCATCACAGTTATTGTTTTTTTTTTTTTTTGAATAAATATGTATGAATAAATGGCATTTTCTATGCTGAAATCCAGCTGTTTAACAGTTCTTTTCTTTCTGCATCATTTGAAATCCTGGCAGGGAAGGAGGGACTAAACACTGATGTTATAAATTGTAACAACTTCTCCACAGCTTACAGACAACATGCAGGAACTACATAACCCACAATGCATTGCACTGGGATGTTCCTTTCCTTATTGAAATCATGTGTGCAGGGAATTGTGGGGTTTGGAGGATGCAGGCTGAGGACAGTTGGCTGTTGATACAAAGTAACAGTAGTCAGCCAGCTCTGCAAAGTAGTCCGAGACATCAGGAGAGCAGGGGGCTAGGCTTAAAGAGATACTGACACCTGAAATTAAACTTTTTTTTACATTTATTATAATATTGGCTTTGCAAGCTACTTCTAACTTTGCCATAAAGTATTTGCATGATGCTTTTACATTACCTGTCTGATCCCCCATGTTCCTGTATGAGGGGGCTGCCATATTTGTGCAGCAAGAGTCCGTTAGCATTAGAAACTGTAACTAACAGGCTGAGATGGGACAGTCAGGTTGGCAAAGTCAGAGTGTCAGAGAGTCAGGCTTAGGAACTTCAACTAACAATTATATACAAAAACAAACCTCTCAGCAAAAAATGATCAACATGACCTATAGGTAACATTTAATGTACATTCATATGCTAAAATTCATTTTTTAGTGTCAGTATCACTTTAAGGAACCATTACAAACCATTACAAATCATGAAAAGTCTGCATATTTTTCAATTGATGTATATTGCATAGTTGCTTGAAATTGTGTTCACTTTTCAAAAATGTTACGTTATGATTTTGTGGAGTTCCCTTTTAAATGTTCCTAATAGCAATTGATACAAAGTGCATACCTTGCCTGTCAAGGTGGAAAGGTCATCCCCTCCAATAACCTTTATGTCTCCTGTCGATTGATCATTCTGCAATAAATCAAAATATGGTTGATACCCGAGTCTGTCAGCCGAGTAGCAGAAACAAGATTATATAAAAAGAAGCAGAGGCTCCAATTGCCATTCTTTGCATGTTTTTTTTTTCATATTAACATTTTTACACCATAATTTACACTTGGCTGCGGATTTGCATAACATCACTATACAGTTTTATAGCTATGCTTTATATTATGGCATACAACGCCATTAAAGTGGCATGGTTTGATTTTTCTACACCCCCCCCCCCCCAAGGATTTACAAACTTAAATCTTTTAGTAATTTTTCTGTTGGAAAGCTGTTTATGGCCATTAACCACAAATATAGGGATGGGTTTAATTATTTAGCACTAATGTACTTTTATTGCAGCACTTGACATCATAGCACTTTACCTATTTTGCATAGGTTTCATGTACTTTTATGTTACATTGATATGATAAGGAGTAAGGGTTAAGAGCACCTTAGCTTGATGGGACGAGGGTACATAACATGTATGCACATGTGTATGGGTACCTCGAGAAAGGTCCCAAGTAGGGACCAAAACTTCAGTTGTACATACATGTTCACATAACAAATAAAATCCCTTAGATTCTGGTCGTTTTTTTTTCCAGTGCACCAGGGCAGTTTGAAAGGAATCGGCTCTGTCCATTCCCCTAGATATAATAAAAGGCATTGTTTGCCCAGTAGCAACAACCCATAGCAAGAGATTTGCTTTTATACATGTGACCAGTAAATGATACCCGCTGATTGGTTGCTATGGGTTACTGCTCCTGTGCAACCTTAGTGCCTTTAATTACATATCCCCTTGATGTGTTCAGTATATATATTTTGTAATTTACTTTGCATAGAGCCTGTGTATATTGGTAAAAGTAACTCCCATGGAAACAATGTAAAACAGTTGTTGCCAACTAAGTAGTTAAGTCAGTAAACAACAAACAAAGGCAATTAGACAATGCTTGTTCTGAAATGCACTTGTGACTTCTACACCCTGGAGGAGTGACAAATACCTGCGGCACAGTGACAAGCAATGCTATCAGTATATGACTCCTGTTTGCCCTCACTACTGCAGAAAATCTAATCTGACCTCTAACTTTCAACACATTGCACTTATTGATATATGAATTACCTATGCTATTTAATGCTCTGAAACACACAATAGTTACAGCTATAGGGATTCCTACACAAACCAGTGTGAAATTGTACAGTGGATAAATAAGCAAACCCTGTAAATACAATTGTATGTGTTTCTCTGTGCAAGTACTATTAAGACTTTAACAATATTAAGAATATTTTATCTGATCTACTCACACAGTAACTTTTCAATCTGATAAAATCTACTGTCATAGGGATAGACTTGTCACTGTTGCGGTTAAGTGCTTTAATGTAGTCAAGTAGATCAGCAAAGAACTTATAGCCACCCTTCAGGACACACAGTGCTACAATATGGTGACCTCCCATGTCTTTCATGATATCTCGAGCCAGCCTTTCAGTCCTGTTTAAAAAAAAAAAAAAAACACATGAGAAATTCAACACTTGACATAAATGATAACATTCTACACAAATAAATAACCACAAGCACGTGGCTTATTTCTGCAATGTCAGTTTGCTGGAACCCTTGTCATCTCCCTACAGTTCGGTGACCTCCTTGGTTCAAAAAGAGTGAAACCTTTTTTTTTACATTTACATTTTTTATTTGTGATCCCACCAATTAATAATGCATTTCAATAGGTGCATTTTCCTGATTTAAAGTCATGTTTTCCTGGATTTTACATAAAAATGTAGTCCTGATGTTCCCAAAAACTGCTTTTTTCCCCTCTATGAATGTTATTATTTGCGAAATAAAGAGGTTTAAAATACTAACCAGATGTATATTTTGTCATGGATCTGCCTGTAAATGGTCAATTCCAATTAGTCTGCCCTTTATACAGTCCTGCACCAATCACTTATTGCTATAGGTTGTATATGTGATAATGTGACTGACAGAGAGACCTTGCACATGCCCCCCATAGTGTAACATTAACGCTGCAATGCTTAACCCTTGTTATTAACACAGTAAATAATGTATCTCAAAGTAAAACTGACTCCTGTGCTTATATATTTTCAGTACTTGAAGAAAAAGTTACTTTAACACATTTCCCTAATTTTACATTTTCTTGGATTTTACATAATTTTTTCCCGGTCCTCTGAAAAACTTAAAATGGGGGTTCTACTGTAGCTAACAGTATATATGTCTCTGCACACCAGTCACATTTTTCACTTCTAAGTGCAGCTTTTCATGTTCATGTCCAACTGGAAAGTCTTATAAATGAACAACCCAATTAGATTTAGCATAAATTATACATATTTCTAAATAGTTTGCACATGGTGGGAAAAAAAGTGTATATAAACTTATACTGCCCCTTTTAGAAGAATATCTTTGAAACTGTCCCTTTTTCAATAATTATTTAATATAAACTTCTACTTACCCGAGGGAGCTCCCAGTATAGGCAGCCATTTGTAAAACAGAGAATTTGTGCAGCAGTTTTCACTCGATATGTACATCCATGTGACCTCATGGACATAAACTACTGTTTTCCCCCGACTTGAGTGTGGGCTTTAGTAACCCGCAGCTCTGGTTGGGGTAACAATTTGGGGCCGACAGATGCACTTGGGGGAGGGGAACTAACTCGTAATATGTTTATATTGCATAGTATGTTCAACATAAACCCTATTCACTGAGCTAATGCTGAAAAAGGCATTTAACAAAACACTATATATGTATTTTTTTTTATCTATACCAAGATTCGACCTTAAATAAATGTAAGATTATGTACATGGAATTTATGTTATTAATATCATTAACAGAACACAGATAAGCAAATCCTTCACTGGAGCAGTAGTGGCTGATAAACTTAGCTGTAACAAGTAATGTCAGTCAGCAAAAGCGAATGTCAGCAATACCTGCATACTGTTTTGTATTGAAAGTGCTGTTGATTCACAGGAGAAGAGTGTATTTCTCCCCTTTAAAAAGCACTATTTAGCAGTAATGTGCGACTAAACCTGAAAGTGGGTTTACCCCAGAAAGGGAAATTTCATGGACAAAGCCAGAAGAGAAAGGGTCTCTTACCAGAGAGCTTAGACAGTGTGAAGTTCTCCTCCCAAAGACAAATTAAACAATTTTAAGAAAGTGTTCCAGAAATTTTAATCGCAAATCAGGCCATTACAGGTCACATGATTTCAATACTCCGTGACAGTCTTGGAATATGCACTTTGTACTGCCGTTAAATGCTCAATGTTCTTTGAAATGATATAAGACAATTGTGCTTCTTTAAAATCAAATGCATTCCTGTTCAACCAACCTGTCCATTATAAGCCCATGTGGAATGTAGACTTTCTCCAGATCGGCTGCATAATGTTTAGGAATGCAGAATAAGTCCAGATCGTATCCCTGTTCATCATCTTGAATCTGGAAGAAAAGGCAGAGTAAACTTGAATAAACAGACTTTCACCTGTTAAACACGCTTCACAGATACCAACACACACAAAATGCAAATTATCACGTTCACAGGTAAATCAATGATCTGGAACTTAAAAATAAGCAAAAAAAAAAAACAAAGTCTGAAAAAGTCTATCCTTTATCCCCCCATTGCTGATTACAGTGAACTGGATTGTACTTATAGTTTTTGAATTATTTGCTTTCTTCTTCAGGCTCTCTCCAGCTTTCAAACGGGGGTCAATGACCCCATCTAAAAAACAAATGCTCTGCAAGGCTACAAATGTACTGCTACTTTTTATTACTCATCATTCTATTCATCCCCTCTCCTATTCATATTCCAGTCTCTTAAAGGTCCAGTTACATCAAAAATATTTTACAAAAAATTCGTTAGAATACAACGGAAAAAAAAAAAAACCAAGACAAAATAAATTTTAAAATAGCAAAGCCGTTATAAAGAAATAAGAAAAAGAAACTCCGATTCCCCTCCTCTTCAGAACAGGCGACAGGGCGACCATCCATCCTGCGGTGCTCGATTTCTTCTCCCTGGCTATTCTACTTGCATCCTCTGCCCACATCTCCTTCTCCAGCTCTTGGTGCCGATACCTCTTCCTGTGCTGCCAGTACATCATCCATCCTTCGCTACAGTATTGCTTCACGTGCAGCAATTGAAATGATCATTGATCCAAGTAACACACTATAACGTTATGTATAATGTGTGCCCATCTAGTAAACTGACGTTGCGGCAGAAACCATCTAGTTAACCGACGTTCAGAGAAACCGTTCAATGCATAGTTGCTAGGGTAATTTGAACCCTTGCAACCAGTTTGCCAAAATTGCAAACTAACAACTGCTCTAAAAGCTAAATAACTCAAAAACCAACAAATACAATTTGCAATTGGCTTTCATATTTGTAGTCTCAGAATTTTACTAAAAGTTAATTTAAAGATGAACAACCCCTTAAGATAACATTAACTTTCATGGCTTCTCATAAATTGTACAATGTTTGGCCTTACTATTATTTTGCACAAAGTACACTGCACACATTTACTTGTTGGTCAAATTGGCAGCAGAAGCTCTGGTGATGGTTGTTGGTAACCAGGAAAAGGGATCTTTTTGTTACCAAGCACAAGTTGGAGCTCTAAACATGAAAAAATTTATGATTTCGTGAAATATTGGGAGGAGAGGCTCTGCTAGCAGCGAGTGCTGTAGGTAACCAGCAGGAGAAAAAACATGTTTATTCTTTGTTCCCTGGAACATATAGAAGCTGTTAGCATAGAAATAAAATATGAGCAGACCCCCACAGTCTGCTTCAACCTGCACAGACGACTACTTGTTCCTGGCAGATTGTGTGTTGTTCAGGTGTGGGTTACTGTGCCTTGTGTAAAGCTCCATCCTTACTCAGCACTTCTCTTCAAGCAGCTGCACTGGAGCCCGTAACAAGACTAAACCCTGGGAGAGGTGCCAGCAGTAGCCGAGGAGCGAGACATTTAAATGGCTACAAAGCAAACAGTTATCTGGGACTGTTAAAAATTGCAAGTGTCCTGTGGAAAGGGGGGCAGTGGGCAGATATGTGAATGTGCAAAGAAAAGCAGTGGCACTACACAACAGCACAGGCTCATTTTAGTCACTTTACACACCAGCAATATTTTCCATTTTCTTCTGCCACGTAGCCCTTTCCTGCACTCCAGAATAATGTGGTGAGATGTGTTGTGCAGCAGTTACATATTGACTGTGTTTATATAAGAGCTAGTTCAACATGCTCAAGGGCAAACACTTTCTGTGAGAAACTCAACCTTGATCGCTTTCATTTCTGAGACATAGCCGGGGATTAGCAGTTGTACAAATGGCAGAGCTAGCCAAGAGGTAAATGGATGAGATATGCAAGGTGCACACTGCACAGCTAATACCATATGTGAATCATTGACAGGAGCGAACATTGGCAGATGTTGCAGAACTACACCTTCCATCAGTCCTCCAACAGCTCCACCAATGGCTGGATGTGAATAGATGTCTTTGGGCAGTGCATTTCATTCCAAGGAACTTTTCTTCATGCTCTTATATGTAACAGTACACACCTGTCAAGATGTACTTTTCGGCACTGAGTAGTAGCAGCCCATCCTCCATAAATAGAGTCCAGCTTGTTCAGCGAATAGCAAATTATATTTAGTGGCCCCACTTTAGCAGAAGGGAATGCCTGTGTTGGAAAGATAAAACCACAAAGGCATGCAGTGGACCACATATGAGGCTGCGAACTTGGGTTCAACTCCCACAGGCAACATAGAGTTGGTATGTTCTGTGAATGGAAGCATTATGTCACGTACTTTGGGTGCCTGCCACACTCCTGACACATTAACTTGCCGAATGAAACTGGCTGATAGGAAAATCAGATTGGGGTGAATGATTAAATATCTGCATAGTGTAATACTGGCATTATAAGCGCAAAGAGGCCCAATACACTATGAGATCCGACTGCATCCCTATAGAGTCTATATGTGAGAGATGCTCAAGATAATGGACACTATTTACAAAGGGGGGGTGAGGCTGACATGAAGTATAAGGTTCCCTGTACGGAACACATTTTAGGACATCCTGCAGCGAAATACCCTTCCTTCCTGCGATGTCCTATGCCTTCGGGATGGCGCATTGGTCGCTTTTACTGTCACTCATCGTCCAAATCTGCAATCACACCTCCGTCCTCTACCCTTCATTTTTAGCTGTCAGTCATATGAACTCCGCATTCAGCCTTCTGCCCCCATCCCTCCATTCTCTTCCTTCTGCCCTCATTCCTCTTCCTTTTAGTCCTTTTCCTTCCACCCTCCCTGCTCAGCCCTCCACCCTCTTTCCTCAGCACTCCCCCCTCAGATCTCTCTTTTCAGCTGACAGGCAGATGGCTGAAGGTGGAAGACTGAGGGTGGAGGATGGAGGGCTGAGGGTGGAGGGCGGTGTTCGTATGACTGACGGCTGAGAAGGGAGGCTAGAGGACAGAGGTGTGACTGCAGATTCCGAAGGTATAGGACATCCCATGAAGGACATGTATTTCACGGCAGGATGTCCTAAAATGTGTTCCGTACCCCCTGTATCACTGCACTTTGCCCCTTTACACTGGATTATCAATGCAGAATCCCTAGACATAGTAACTGAGCCATGTGGGACCTACAGGTCTATGTTATACAGAAACCTGTCAGTACACAGTGACAATACACGTATGTAGTTGTATATAAACATGAAGTGTGCTGCTGACTAACGTGCAATGTAATGTGGGGCCGGTAGTAGCAATTGATACAGGAGTAAGTGACACAGCCCGTGTCCTGAGCGTGTAGGGAAGTTAACTAGTGCTGGGCCAGAGGAGCACGTGTAGGCGGTAGAGGTTAGAGTGCCGGCTATTAACCCTTGCACTGCCTGGGGCTACGCTTCTGCTACTCCTTCCTCTGCAACATTGCCTTGGCCTTCAGCGCTGACAGTATAGCGGACTCGGACTGCAACACATGCCGCTTGCCAAGCTTTTGTCCCCACACGTTCTCCCCTCAGAAACAGCGCCCGAAGCCTGTCACTTCCCAACCGACCTGCCCGGTAAGCACGCTTACTTTCCTGTTGCCATGGAGTCATCAATCACACCCAAAGCATCAAGTTGTAAGCCTCCTCTCCCCGTGTCACCTTGTTTAGTAGCACGATGACTTCCCGGCCTCATACTCACCACAATGCAGGGGCTCGCCATGTCTGAGCCTGTGTCCGCGGTACGAAGGACACGCAGATACAAGCGAGAGTCTTCCCCAGTCACCGGCAGCACCAGCTGAAAGGCCGCAACCTGCCGCTCACACACGTGGTCTAGGGACGCGAGGTGGAGCCAGTCCTGCCCACTAATCTCACAGCGAGTCGGCTGCGACTGCTGCTCAGGCGGGAGATTATTGGCACACGCACAAACTTCCTGTAGCATCACATCCACCGCCGCCGCACACAGTGTCACAACACAGTATCAAACTAAAGCCTTCCAACTGCAACCCAGCTAAATCAAGTGAAACCTAAAAATAAATGCAATTTAAATAATTGTGAATAAAACGGAAAGCTGTTTCTTTCAGTCAATGTATCAGATACCAGTTCCCTATAACAACAGCCCAAATTCGAGTTTAGGGTTGTCACCTTGTGTGAAAAAAATACCAGCCTTACTATATTTTTCTTTCCTATTAGTGACATTGGCATCAAGGTGGCAACTGTATTGAAGTGTACATAATGCAGTCACTTCTGTTCTTCAGCTGGACCTACATGTGGAAGCTGCCAAAGGAGCAGATCTTGGCCCAATGTGGCCGCCTTGTGCTGCTCAATATCAGACTAATCTAGGGTTGCCACCTTTTTTGGAAAAAAATACCGGCCTTATTATATATTTATCTTTTTTTCCCTATTAATAACATTGGTGCAGGCCCGGACTGGCAATCTGTGGGTTCTGACAAATGCCCCAGAGGGGCTGCTATAAGGTCCCATAGAAAGTCCACATTTAGTGCCTGGTGGGGGCTGTTTGGGCCTCTATGTGGGCTGATTGGGCCTCTGTGTACCAGAAATGCCAGGGCCTATTTTAATTCTCAGTCTGGACCTGCATTGGGGACAAGTATAATTTTTACCAGCCAAGCGGGTAAAATACTGGCCAGGTGGCGACCCTGCTAATCACAAGGACTGAACAATTGGATTGTAGTGTGTGCCTATGCAGACTGTTGGAAGAAAGCTGCATCAATGAGCCCATGCAGTCCTCACCACAAAGGGACCTGTCCAATAGGTACCGGGGCAATAGTAATGTGCAGGTCAGGAAAAAATATACCCATACCCAACCCACAAAATGTTGCCATTGTAGGACTTGCACCAACCCTTACCCGTGTCTTCTCGGTCTATACGCTACTTCTGTGAGTGGCTCTGATTTCAAGACAAGGAATCTTCGGGGGCGAGCAGTGGAGGAGTGTACTGCTCTAGTCTGACCCACACCTAACTAGGGTTGCCATCTTTTCTGTAAAAAAATACCGGCCTTCCTATATATTTATCATTTTTCCCTAATAATAGCATTGGGATCAATCATCATTTTTACCGGCCAGTTGGCAACCCTACACCTAACCCTAATGGTCACCTGAATTTAAACCCCAACCAGTGTTCAACCCTTGTGTCTCTGTGAGTTTCAGGTCAACTTGCACCTTACTACCGGGCAATTTTCAACCTCATATCCATCCAATACACTGCTGGAGAGATCCCATATTTGTGCAGATAAGCTGTTGACGTATGGCCACCTTTAGTCATCTTCTTCTTTCATTAATCACTAAACAATATGCAAAGCATCGTGGGAGCTGTAGTCTTGGCTAGAGCTGGCTACCACTACAACATTCTGGTGTATAGTTACATAGTTAAATTGGGTTGAAAAAAGACAAAGTCCATCAAGTTCAACCCCTCCAAATGAAAACCCAGCATCCATACACACACCCCTCCCTACTTTTAATTAAATTCTATATACCCATATCTATACTAACTATAGAGTTTAGTATCACAATAGCCTTTGATATTATGTCTGTCCAAAAAATCATCCAAGCCATTCTTAAAGGCATTAACTGAATCAGCCATCACAACATCACCCGGCAGTGCATTCCACAACCTCACTGTCCTGACTGTGAAGAACCCTCTACGTTGCTTCAAATGAAAGTTCTTTTCTTCTAGTCTAAAGGGGTGGCCTCTGGTACGGTGATCCACTTTATGGGTAAAAAGGTCCCCTGCCATTTGTCTATAATGTCCTCTAATGTACTTGTAAAGTGTAATCATGTCCCCTCGCAAGCGCCTTTTTTCCAGAGAAAACAACCCCAACCTTGACAGTCTACCCTCATAATTTAAGTCTTCCGTCCCTCTAACCAGTTTAGTTGCACGTCTCTGCACTCTCTCCAGCTCATTTATATCCCTCTTAAGGACTGGAGTCCAAAACTGAACTGCATACTCCAGATGAAGCCTTACCAGGGACCTATAAAGAGGCATAATTATGTTTTCATCCCTTGAGTTAATGCCCTTTTTTATGCAAGACAGAACTTTATTTGCTTTAGTAGCCACAGAATGACACTGCCCAGAATTAGACAACGTGTTATCTACAAAGACCCCTAGATCCTTTTCATTTAAGGAAACTCCCAACACATTGCCATTTAGTGTATAACTTGCATTTATATTATTTTTGCCAAAGTGCATAACCTTGCATTTATCAACATTGAACCTCATTTTCCAGTTTGCTGCCCAGTTTTCCAGTTTAGACAAATCACTGTGCAAAGTGGCAGCATCCTGCATGGAACCTATAGTTCTGCACAATTTAGTATCATCTGCAAAAATAGAAACAGTTTCTGTGCAAACCTATGAGCAATACTATAGGGCAGCAGCTATGCCAGTACAGTTACATCAGGACAAGACATGCCCCCAGAGACACTGGATTGCTCCACTTTGGTCTCTAGGTTTCTATACCTGCTGCCTCTTTGAAATTGTATTATGCCATAAGTAGAGGACTACAGAAATGTTTTTGGTCAGTAACAAAATACAATTAGAGGAGAGTAAAGTTGAGTCAGTAACAGCTGCATAGAAAGGAATCATTCTTTGACAAGTAAAGCTTTTATGGTGGAGATTAGCTAGCAGGGAGACTGCATATTCAGTGCAAGTGATGTGCTGTAGGGAACATTTAGCATAAATATAACATACTTCCCAACATTTGAAAATCAGAAAGAGGGATAAAAAGATCTGCCATGCATAGTGGGTTGACATTTTACACACCTATTTTGTGGCCATACCCCCTAAATACCATGTCCATTTTACAAAATTTGGATGGTTATGGAAAGTCTGAACACATTTCTGGGGGTCAGGTTTTACGTGGTATTACAGTTTTGCAAAATAAAGGTCACTTGCCCTTTAAGCTGTAAGTCTCAGTTCTCCCAAGAAACCTGCTTATCTTAAATAGTAACAAATGTATCTAAGTGCAGGTTCTGAGTATTCTGGGCTCTCTGCCAACAAGCCTGTTATTTAATTAAGTTTTAGAAACATTGTATCTTTTTCTGGCGTCAGTGCGTGAGATCAAAGAGAAAGTCGAGACATTTCTGCAAAAAAAACGTGACTATGGGGTGAGCTGTCAAAATCGAGACTGTCCCGCAAAAAACAGTACAGTTGGGAGGTATGTATAGTAATAAAATTCTGTGACTATATGTGGCAGCTAGTATAGACCCAAGTATTGATCCTTGTGGTCACAGAATGCTTCGTCAAGAGACTTTTTGGATCAGTGACCATGGCTCTTCACACTATTAGGAATAAACACAAATATGCAGATAAACAAGAATCCTTGGGTAGGATAACCTATGTCATATGTTTACTGAAAGGACAAAATAATTACCTCACGTAGAACATACATGGAGCAATTACCCTGTTTAGCTAAAAAAAAATAACAGAACTCAATGTTTTTGTAATTGAAACAGAAGGCAAAAAGTATTCCCAGAACAAGCATTATTCATTGAACTCATGTTAAACAGGGGAATAAACGCCTCCTGTAAAGGAAACATACAACATAACTAAAACCCCTCCAATCTTGTAGGCAGGGGCAGATTTACATAGCGGGTGCCCCTAGGCCTGCTGTCATTTGTCGCCCCATACCCTCCCCTCCCATTTTTGGAGAAATGGGGTTTGGCGCATGTGAAGTTTAAAAAACTATCATAACTCCTGCGCATCCCCAGTGTTTCTGAACCAATGTGGGTGTGGGCCCGGGCATTGGTGGCCTTTCCACAGATCTGGGCCTGCTTGTAGGCTATAATGAATAATTTGTGGTGCTGGTTTACTTTGGGCTAAAAATTCACATTTATGTTTAAAATTGCCCTCTTTATTGGAGCTCCCTATAGATCTGCTACAGTCCAGTCTGTGCCTCAAATTAGAGGTGGGTATATCCTAACGGTCCTTGCCAGAAGCAAAGTAGGAGGGGGATAGCCAATCACAGCAGTGCAGTCACACAAGTTCCTTTTCAGGTCAGCTCAGCTGCTGATTGGTTCCTATAGTTACATAGTTAAATTGGGTTGAAAAAAGACAAAGTCCATCAAGTTCAACCCCTCCAAATGAAAACCCAGCATCCATACACACACCCCTCCCTACTTTTAATTAAAATTCTATATACCCATACCTATACTAACTATAGAGCTTAGTATCACAATAGCCTTTGATATTATGTCTGTCCAAAAAATCATCCAAGCCATTCTTAAAGGCATCAGCCATCACAACATCACCCGGCAGTGCATTCCACAACCTCACTGTCCTGACTGTGAAGAACCCTCTACGTTGCTTCAAATGAAAGTTCTTTTCTTCTAGTCTAAAGGGGTGGCCTCTGGTACGGTGAACCTCTTAATGGGTAAAAAGGTCCCCTGCTATTTGTCTATAATGTCCTCTAATGTACTTGTAAAGTGTAATCATGTCCCCGCGCAAGCGCCTTTTTTCCAGAGAAAACAACCCCAACCTTGACAGTCTACCCTCATAATTTAAGTCTTCCGTCCCTCTAACCAATTTAGTTGCACATCTCTGCATTCTCTCCAGCTCATTTATATCCCTCAAGCTACAGTGCAGTGTGCTGAGTGCCAACAGCTCCTCTGCACAGCCTGGGAAAGAAGACAGCAGGAAGTGGAACAGATGGGTGGGACTAGTGGGGTTTTAGTAGAAAGTTTTTTGCAGAGTGTAATGCTCTGGTACATTTGTGTCTTTAACACATTTGTCTCCTTTAATTGTTTCTGCCACTGATAAGAAGGGATACATTTTGTATAACTGTGGTTCTGTAAACTCAATGGAAAATCACACTTGGGTTTGCTCTTGTTGTACCTGTACCTTGGCATTGAACTTCTGGTCAATCCTCAATCCATGCAGCCTGGTCTGGAAGGCCTTGCAGCCATGACAGTGAATTTGGCAGAATCTGTGTTAGCTCAACAAAATTTCTGCTATGCCTCTCTCCAAATTACTAATCTGATAAAGTCAAAGTCTATAATGGTTAAACGTTCTGGAGTTTCAAAAAAAAAAAAAGTTTTTTGGAATTGGACTTAGTTTAAATGTAAATATAGATAACTATAGATCAGGGGTCCCCAACCATTTTTACCCAGGGGCCAACCTTAGACTTTATCTTGTTAGCCAACAAAACTGTTTATTCTTGAAGAGTTAAGGTGGCCATACACTAAGATCTGTTCGTTTGGAGCGGATCTTTCCCCAATTTGTCCACCAAAGGCAGGGCAATATTG
Organism: Xenopus laevis; assembly: GCF_017654675.1. NCBI lineage: Eukaryota > Metazoa > Chordata > Amphibia > Anura > Pipidae > Xenopus > Xenopus laevis. The sequence continues at coordinate 60,485,737 of NC_054385.1, read as the reverse complement.
GGCTAATCTGATCATTCGGTCATAGGGCCAAACGCATTATAACCATGGCAATGGGCGCCGACGAGCTGAGGACAGCATCAACTAGCCCAGGGGTAGGGAACCTGCGGCTCTAGAGCCTCATGCGGCTCTTCATCCTGCTCAGTCTTGCGGCTTTGCCTGTTAGGTCGTATTTACAGCCCTCGCACCTGCTGGTGGCTTCTTGAGTGTGCGACCGCGGTAAGCACACTCAAGAAGCCGCCACCAGGTGCGAGGGCTGTATAGACGTCCCAGGAGTGGCAAGACTAAGCCACAGCAAGATGATTCATCATGGTCCTTACCGCGGTCACACACTCAAGACAAGAGAGAGATGATCAGCATGGAGCTTCAGAAGCAGAAGTCACATTAAACAGATGAGAACACTAGCATTTAATAGGGCTATTCAGTGTTTAATTTATTTCAAAGTAGCCCTGCATATACACAATGCACTTCTGTTTGTTGTATTCTGTTGTTGTAACAGTTAAAATTAAAAAAAGGTTAAAAAAGTTTATAAGCGGCTCCAGACTATTTTTCTTTAGTGGGAGAGGGGCAAAATGGCTCTTTTGATAGTAAAGGTTGCTGACCCCTGAACTAGCCAATGCGGTCCTCAATTGCAAGGGAAAAACCAAACCTGTTTGATCGATATCTGTCCAATTTTTGGCCTGATATAGATCGGGAAGTCCCATTAGAATTCCCCATACACGAGCAGGTAAACTGCCAAATTGGACTAAATCGGCAGTTTAAATCTGCTAGAAAATGGCCACCTTTAGTCTTAAAGAACAAATCATGAAAATCAAAACTGAATCTTCCAAATTGTAAATATATTGTGCATTAAAGCTGTATAATAAAAGTCCTTTTCAAATTAAACATGAAATCCAATTTCTATTTTTTTATTAAAACATTCATAGCTGTTGTAAACACATTTAAAAATCTCAGCTTTCCTCTGAATAGATACATAAAGAGGGCTCCATTATACTACCCCCTATAATAACACCACTGGTTCTCTCTTGTTTCTATCAACCTTATAATGCTAAAAGCATAAATAAAACCTTTAAAAAAAAAAAAAATCTCACATGTCAATCAAATATTGTCTGCCCCTCCTCACTTTCACACATTACTTTCCACACATTCCCCCATTCTCTTCACTGTTTAATTGTGTAACCAATGCATGGGTATGGGGACATCAGGTCCCCCATTTTGGTGCACAAACAAGATTCTGAGGTGCCTTAATAACAGTGTCCACAAAATGGCTCCTGCCTGCTTGCTATAATTATGAGTTCCCAGACTGAAGGAAACAAGATTCAAATAATTTATACAGTGTAAAACAGGAGATCTATCCTAGTTGGACCAACTGTTCCCTGTAATCTACAATAAAGAATGGCAATGACAGGAACTGTACATCAATTCAGTGAAGGCAGAGCAGAAGGAGTCAGTGGCGGAACTACTGGGGGAGCAGGGGGTGTGAGCGGGCCAGGGCCCGCACCCCCTCAGGGCCCCCCGGCAGACCGCGTGCCGCTGACAAATGCGACCTTTCGGAGGGGGCGGGGCCGGCTGTGCGTCACGCACCAGGGCCCGCCCCCCTCTAGTAACGCTTCTGGAAGGAGTATTAGTTGTAACTTCAAACCACAGTACAGCAAATATTCATACAGAATGAAATGGGGTTCCAATTGCAACCCTGTATTATCTGATGAGTCTGCTTTCATTTAACACTGGTCAGCAACTCTTCTTTCGGGAAATATATTATCCATTTGACTGGATTCCCTTGCAAGTTTTGTTGAACACTTTCCTTAATAAACAAGTGTCAATGCTTGTGTATGACATTAAAGCAAATGCACCATATAGTATAATGAATATATCATTGGAGCTCATTGAAATGTCAGGAAAAAACTGATGAAAATCAACGGTGTTGCCTAGAATAAAACAAGCACAGCGAGTACTCTTTTATAGCCATTTTAATAGAAAAAGTCATCATTACCATAGTTTTAAAAGCAGTAGAGAGCCATGGAAAACATTACAATGCAACATTTGTCATGAATGCTTGTCCGACTATAATACCTACGTTATCCAATGAAACAATTCTAACTTTTTGTATAACAGTAAGCTTTCCAGATACATGTTGTAGCAATCACTACTGAAACTTACAAGATATATATAGATATAGATATCTATATATATCTATATATATATATATCTATATCTATAGATATCTATATATATCTATATATCTATATATACTTAAGCTTTAGAAAACAATGGTAAAATTGAATGCATGTAAATGTTACCTACCTAGTATAAATTAGTTCATGCCTAACTAGGAAAATTACCATTACAGACAGATACAGTAAATACCATGAGGTACAGTTGTACGGAACATCAACATTATCTCACTATCCTTATTACGCTTGCCAAGAATGTACAAATACATATATTTACATTTTAAGGCACTTTAGCAAATGTGTTATATGAGGGACTATTTCCCATTGACTTCCAGGGAATATCTGGACTGATTTGTTCATAGTGAATCACCTGTGAGAGGCTGAAAACTGGGGAATTTCAGGAAGAGTGAGAATGTCATGAATATTATTACAGTTCTGTGGCCTCTATAGAGAGGAAAACATAAAAGAATCAGATTCAAGTCTAGTCCGACACCATGAAACAGCTGGGGATTCTTCAGCTGTACAAAAACACATTTAGACATAAGAAGTCGTGTGAGATCATCAAAATGTATTTTCATATTTTATTAAATGGGTCATAGGGTTATAGCATGTTGAGAGTGATTGTTTCTAAATCCCCCCCTTTTTTTTTTGGTAATGAGCCTGTTCACGAATACACGCCAGCTGCCACTTACAGTGATTACTTTCCATTAGAAGGAGGGGGAATTAATTACTTTTTTCCCATGAGACTCAAAGCACTTCACATTGATTTTTAATTATTTTTGCAACAATCGATACAGCCAAAATAGGCACAAGAAGTACACCAGGACATTAAGTACCTTGTCAGGGGTCACAAGAGGATTGAGCCAGGGTCTCTAGCATCACATAAGCTCATCACATAACTTCTAGACCAACACATCTCCAGGAATGAAAGCTGCCAGAACCTGCAATATATTTTGAGGACCCAGCCCAAATAAACTGAACAATTACGTTTATTAAACAGGAGGGAGATTCCATGATCTAAATAAAAGGACATAGCCCATGGTCATTCTTGGTAGCTTACAATTTTTTTTATTTTTTGCAACAAGGGATACTTTATTCCCTATATGCAGAAACAGAAAAATATGTGTGTCCAAAGCACTAACTCCTGCTCTCGCCTGGTGTTATTTTTAATACGGATATAACCTGAAGTTCTTGCTTCAAGTTAGAAATTACTGTACAGGTATGGGACCGGTTATCCGGAATGCTTGGGAACTGGGGTATTCCGGATAACGGATCTTTCCATAATTTGGATCTTCATACCTTGTCTACTAGAAAATCATGTAAAACGTAAATACACCAAATATGCTGGTTTTGCATACAATAAGGATTAATTATATCTTAGTTTGGATCAAGTACAAGCTACTGTTTTATTATTACAGAAAAAAAGGAAATCATTTTTTAAAATTGTGGCTTATTTGGATAAAATAAAATCCATGGGAGATGGCAATTCTGTAATTCGGAGCTTTCTGAATAGCGGGTTTCCGGGTCCTATGCCTGCATGTGCAAAAAGTCAGGAAACATGGAATTCCATTATCATATAAAAGGAATAAGGACACTTTTATATAGGTCAGGGAATTCCGACGTGACTTTTTATCTTTAGGGTACATTGGAGAATATTCAGGTTTCCAGGAGCCATGTGACACCAGTAAGGACGATTTATAAATGTATATTTTCAGTTATTAATAGCATTTCTTTATTATATTTGGAATTACATTATTATAGACTATAAGCCCATTTGTCATAGAGTTTACTTTAAAGTGGGAGGTACATTATTTCTTATAATACAAAAGTGTAAAGGAGTCACGTGACAAGAAGCGACAACAACAAAAAAAATACATGCTTAGTGTTGTCGCTTTTGTCATGTGACTTTGAATATTGGAATACAGATAACCAACCCGCCAACGACTATCACAATATTAGAAACAACATTGGAGTTTCAGATCCTGTATTAATGCATTTAGTCCGTGGCCTTGTGCCTTTATATGGCAATGGAATGCTACTGAAACTTACACCAAGGAGAGAATTTTTCCAATTTACCAACACATTTATGTTCCAGCTAAAACACATTTCTGTTCTCCAGATGTCTCAGAAGAACTGCATCTTATAACATTCCTACATCTGGACCTGATGTACCTGCCCTAACCAAACAAACGTCATTTTCCAGTTCCTTCCCAATAATGTATATTTTAAACAGCCACATATCAACATGCCTCATACATAGACACTTATCCCACTGTCCCCTTTAAGTGGCTAACTAACTAGTCGAGCAGCACTATCACATAAACCACTTGCTCCTAAGATACACAGTGAATGTCAAATTGAGTAGTGATTTACATGCTCACCAAGACATTTTATTAAATGCTCAAACAGGAAACATTTAAAAATAAAAAAAACAACTATTTTTAAATAGCATTTATACAAATATTTAGTGAAATATGTGGGTTGTGATAGTGGATTATTCGTTGCTTATTAATTTATCTACATATTACAAGTCACTGCTATGAGTGGGCACCATTAGAGACTTACATAAAGCCATGCCCTTCCTCAAGTAGATAGAGACAGTTGGTAGAATGCTTGATTGTTAACAAGTAATAGTTACTAAATGAGTAATCTACTCCACACCAAAGCCATACAATAGTCTATAAAGGCCAGTAAAATGTTTTCACACAGTAAGACTACATTTACACATTGACCTCACCTCAAATTACTGTACTGTTATAATCCAACTCTAGTTTTTCCATCTCTAGTTTTGTTGAGGGTTTTTATAGTTTTCACCTTTTTTTTAAAATAATTCCATTGGTTATTTACAGCAGTAGTGTCCTGAGATCTACAGCAGTGATGGCTAAATGATGTGTCTCCAGCTTGCAACCACTGTCACTGCACTAGTACCTTCCTGAGTTATTTACAGTTTTATTTGCAAAGGTAAAACACATCAAAATACAAAATGAATAAACCCCTACTGTGTGCAGGGATTGTGTTTGTTTCATACCAAGTCACATCCATGCGGTCCAAGTTGATACAAAAGCATGACTTAGGTCACTACTACCACTACATTCAGTACATTTAGAGTTATGTCCGCACTCATCAGCATTATCATGTATACAGCAAGTTACTCAGTGCTTTGCATTGATTGATAACAATAAGCTTATAGTAACTTAAAAAGATTCTCCAGGCGTACTTTCACTTATCCATGGCACAACTTGCTCACACAGAGGAAATATTGTATGTTATACATTTTTTTTGGTAGCTAAGGGCCAGTAATGATCAAGCAGCAAGTATAAAATTTAAAAAAAGGCACAAGGGTGGGAAACAGCCCATCAACATGAAGCAGCAGTAAACTATAGTAATAAGTTAGTTATGTTATTGCCCTAAGCCAGATATATCAAAATCACCTATTTGGAATTTTCTAGAATCACAGATTTTAGGGGTTTTTTATGTTATTTGAAGTTGTTCTAACAATAGTTTTTGGATGTTAAATTGTAGCAAATGAAACCATTTGATTTCAAATATAATTAAAGGAACACAAGTTTGTTAACCTCTTTTTTACTGTTAGTATTATATTTACCCATACTATTGGATTCCAAAACAACTATAGCAGTGTTTCTTAGCCTTTTACACAAACTACATTTGTTAGGCACCCCTCAGTAATCGCTTACAAAAAAAAAACATGAAATATATAGTATGGTAATCTATAGTATGCTTTCCTATATTGGTCCCTTCTTATACACTAAAGTGGGTTTAATTTAAATCTTCCCTACAGGTTTCAATAAGGTGTTGGCTCATCTGTACAATTACACATTTTTGGTACTAGTGTGTTCTAAACATTATCTAGTCTGCTGCCCAATTTGATCCTAAATCAAACTTCAGAGAATTAAAGAGGATTACCTACAGGATGATAAACACTTGGCATCAGACTGTAGCAAAAAAAGAAGTGTGTTCTAATTTCCTTAAACAATAACATATCAATAACTCTCTGTTTTAAATTTTGATCCATTGTAAAATGCATTATGGTGAAAGACTCCTTCCAGGAGACTTGTTCTTTAGTACCAATGCCTAGAAATAGTTAACCAAATAGAGCTGTTAAGAGTTAAAGATTTTTTGGGTCATAAGACTCTTCAACTACATGCAAGACATGTGCATAACGAATACACACACACACTCACATCTTATGTCACTTTATGATACGGCAAGCATGGATAATGAACAGGACACAGGGTTTAAACAAAGCATCCTTAGATATAATGTAAAGATTTGGACACAAATGATAAATTATATTGAGTTAAGGATTTATGGCAACATTTTAAAACGCTGTGCTGGTTTATTACATAACTACTTCTCTCTCACTGTTTACTGTCAGAATGCAATGCATTGTGTGTGTGTATCTATACAATATATATATATATAATATATATATATATATATATATATATATATATATATATATATATATATATATATATATATATATATATATATATATATATATATATATATACATATACACACACACACACACACACACACACACAGGTATGGGACCTGTTATCCAGAATGCTCGGGAACTATGGATTTCAGAAAAATGTATTAAATACACTCAATAGGCTGGTTCTTGGTTTTGATCATATAAAAGGTATTGTTTCATTATTAAAGAGAAAAAGGAAATCATTTTTAAAAATTTGGATTATTTGGATAAAATGGAGTCTATGGGAGACAGCCATTCCATAATTTCAGAGCTTTCTGGATAACATATTACACATACATTCAAGTCTTTTCATTGCATAAAATTTTTATTACGCAAAGATTTGATTATATGTCTCATTCAACTCAAATTTGTAAAGAGTAATGACAAATAAGGTCATTGTGTCTCATTAAATAATATCTCTATCCTTGTCTAAAACTTTTTAGTGACCATGAAGAGCAACATTAAGAAGCAATTGAAATGATCTACCGATGCCACAATGTAGTATGCAATGTCTTAAATGGGGATCTTCATCCAAAAACTTTTTTTTACATAATGAAAGAAATTGTAGGCAACTTCCCAATTTACATAGTTGTTAATATTCATATCCACTGCACTGCTGGTTCTGAATACTGAAAAAAAGGTAGTAGAAGCCTGTTACTTAAAAAAACCTGGAAGAAAACTTCATATTGTTCACGATTCAGAGCCAGGAGTGGCAACAAACATACTAAAATTGGGAATCCATTTACAATAATTTCCAGAGCTCAATGTTAACTACCATTATTACAAAATGGCTATTTTGGTCATGTTAAAACAAAAATGACAACACATGAAATAAAAATGCATTGAAGACAAGTAATTATTCATCAGGTAAGCTATAAACAGTTGATCTATTTACAATTATGGTCCACAGCTGTACAAGTCAGTAGTCTATTCAGACTTTAATGACACAACAAATGTGCACACCAATCCATTAGGATGTGATTGTTTGTGTGCCATGCTTTAGCTATGCTTTGCTACATCTGAATACATTCAATTCAGTAATGTGCAGGCCCCTAACCTGCTGTTCACCAACCCAGGGATTCAGACCCCGCATGGAGCTGTTTGGAAGCAACAACAATTTCATGAAGTAATGGTAAGAAAACAATTTCTCTACCTGTAATGTAGCATACTAGTGTTTAAATATTGTATGCTGTCAAAGCAAAATGGCAGTGTAGAAGTCAAGTCACAAAAACTAAGCACAGTATACATCTCATTTACTAAAGGAGCCAGCAAAGTGGGCTCACACTTCAAAGCATTACATTTATATTTATTTTATGAATAAAATGCTTGTTAAATACATAAAATTTGTGGCATTATGGTGAGAGAAACCATATTTGTTATGGTTGAAAAAATAAAAAATAAACATTTATTGTAGTTTTGTTGTTGTTTTTGGAGCTAAATGTGGAGTGTTTAACATTCCAGTCCTGAAAAATTGGTTCTCAAAGTCTAAGAAAAAAGAAAATTCTGTGGTAGAGTGATGTAGCCAGGAATCTTAAAGAATATGATAGGATAAACCAAATTGGGCAATGTCAGGAAAAATGTTTTGGCAAAATCCCATAATTACGGTAAAAAAAAGACAAATTTACTCACCAAGTGATACCTGTCAGCAATCAGGATTACAGTTGAGAATGAAGGCAATTTCCCCTAACACACACAACGTGCAAAAACAACCTGCTTCACATGCTTACATACCCCTTTAAATAATAACACCAAAGACATCATTCAAACTCCAGACTTTGGAATTTATTTTCCCTAAAACTAGAACATTAAAGTTTGCAATCAGCCAAACGCTTTGCAATGATACACCATGTATTCATATTGTGTAATAAAGGTAACTGTACATTACCGCAGAACAAAAGACACATATTGACGTGTATGAAGGTCATTAGTAACAGCCCACATTGTATACATTTACAAACTGAGCTGCGTGGGGGCCAAACAGACTTTTTACGCACCAAAGTCTTTCCTCGCAATATTTTGCAGCATGTTGCTGGGCAGTTTTTAAATAAAGAAAGTAAATAGCTATCTTGTGCTATGTCAACAGTAAGCAACTGGCAGCACAGCCATAGTTTAAACAGCAGTGTGACAGCCTGTCTAACCCTTTCCATTGGCTTTAAACTGCTTAAAACGTGTGAAATGCATAAAGCATAAAAAGTAATAACCAATGGGTACAAACCAAGACATATGTAGGATAACAACCGCTGCCCTTTTTGTGATTATCACATTTTCACTAACTGGTGAAAAAAATACATATTTCCCATTTCCCCGCAGTCCTTTTCACAATCCTAGATAAATATATGACTTTTATCTAGGAAATTGAAACTGTGTCTGCATTCCCACAACTGGCAGACTGGGCACTGGCTTATATGACAGCTTTGATCCTTAGTTCCCATTGAGCTGCTGCACAGTGCTCTGATTGTGCCCTACTGTTGCATTGCTCTTGCTTCTGATTTCACGTTCCTCGTCCTCTTCATCTCTTTCATCGTTTCCACTGTGATTTTTACAATAAAGTCTGGCAAACACAAAAACATGAAAAAAATTAAGTAGGGCTTTGCAGGAAGGCTTTTGTAATCATGTATAATTCTTAAATCAGTCATAAAGTACTTATATTGATTATATATAAAGTAACTATATGAATTCATATTAAAAGGGTTGTTCACCTTCAGTTCAGTTGTTTTCATATTGTTCTCCAGAAATAATGACTATTTTCAATTGCTTTCCATTTTTTACCATTTTTCCAACATCTAGGATTAAAGATTAAGGTTCCTGTCTCTGGTGTTTCAGTCTGGCAGCTCAGTAATTCAGGTGCAGATTTGCAACATTTAGTTGATACATTTCTCAGCAGCTTCTCTGGAGTATTAGCAACTATTATATCAATTATAACAGCTGCCTGTGATTAAACCCAGAGATTCTACTTAGCAGGTATCAACAAAACGCATCAATTTATAATAGTTTAGAGGTCGGCGACCCCCCTCCCAGAGCAGTTTTAGAAAGGTGATAAATTAGACTTGCACTTCACCATTAGAAAAACAGTCACACATAGAAAATAGAAAGTAATTGAAAAAAGGCTTTATTTCTGGTGAACAATCTGAAACCAACTGAACTGAAAAAAAGTGTTGGAAGGTGAACAACCCTCTTAAGAAAGCTTGGGGTGACCTTCAAGGCCTGTCCATGTTGGAAAGACTTAGAAATCAAAAGCTGCTGTGCTCCAAGTTACGGTACTGTATGTATGCAAGTATGAAATGAATTGTCTGTCATGTTACATATTTAGGGAATGGTGCTTTTGCCTTGTGCTGTGTGAAATGCTGAAGGGGTGGGCTGTAGAACAATCTTGCAACAGAGAATTTGTGCTCTTATATTCAATAAATAGGTAAAATATGGACTCCTTCAACCCACATCAGATCGTTGGGAGACAAACTACTGTCTTTCACAGATAAGGAATCAAGTTACTGGTAATTCCTTGAGCAAGTTTCAGAGAAAAACAATAAAATAATTCAACATCATCAATGCTTACTTATAAATTCCCCGTGACATGTTTTCAATATATTTAGCCTTGTCTTCCACCCCACAATGATAGTGATATGTCTTCACACAGGCCTTAATTTCACAGCCGATTGTTGCACCTAGTAGGCCACAAAGTGTACACTTCTGTAGAAAGAAAAATATAATCTGATTTATCGTACAATTTATAAGGTATCCTCTCCTTGCCCACAGACTTGAAAATGAAAGCACTATCCGTTAGACTGCTAGATGATGTCTGTTTATAGAAATGGCAGGCAAAGAGAGCACAGAAGACAAATACTGGGGCTGGAACAGGGTGGAGGCCCAGCGAGTAGGGATTGTTGGAAATGAGGCAGCAATGGAACAAAGATGATAGAATGAGGAAGAATGGACAAAAATAATGCAGAAGGAGGCAGGTGTGCACAGAGATAAAGACCGCAGTGTGGAGGATCAAATAAACATAACCACATGGTTTTGCCACAAATATGCATTTATGCTGTTCAGCTAGGATCAACTACAAGGTATTGTTGTATTAATACTGAGAGCAAGACTATGAGAGATGGCTTTCTTGTTATACACAGCTTTCTGGATAATGAGTTTCCTTATACGAGATTCCATACCTGTAGTTATATTTAATGAAATGATCCTCAATAATAGTAATAACACCTTAAATCATAATCCTTATACCCTGTTTTGGAGGTAACTCTGCAATGAGGGGTAATTACCAGCTATGGGGCATTTACTTATGTTAACACCTGTGGGGGGGGGGGACTATGGAGGGTAGGGGTTTTAATTAGCAAGGGGGTTTAGTTCTCCTTTAAGACATTGCCTTCACAAAATACTACACATCAATTCAAAAAACAAAACCTGGAAAAATACCATTCTCTTCCCACGTTTCATCTCTTGGATCACAGTTTTGATATCAAAGTCTCCAAATTCTGCTCTTGATGTTGTGGTGAGCTGTACTGTGCCAGAGGAGAAAAGCTGTATAAAGAAATGAAAGTCTCTTTCAGTAAGCGATCGCCATCTTTAAGTTGACATTAGGGATGCACCGAATCCACTATTTTGGATTCGGCCGAACCCCTGAATCCATCATGAAAGATTCGGCCGAATACTGAACCGAATCCTAATTTGAATATGCAAATTAATGTTCGGAAGGGGAAAAACATTTTTACTTCCTTGTTTTGTGACAAAAAGTCACATGATTTCCCTCCCCGCCCCTAATTTGCATATGCAAATTAGGATTTGGTTTCGGTTCGGCCGGACAAAAGGATTCGGCCGAATCCTGCTGAAAACGGCCAAATCATGGCCGAATCCCGAACCGAATCCTGGATTTTAGATGCTAATTCAAAATTATTTTTTTTTACTACACAAACTAGCATCATGATTTGTTTGAACATTTTGCTGAGGAATCAGCATTAGCCTGAATGCAAATATTTATGCACCAACTGACTGAGCTGACAAAAAAAGGGGGGATATATTTTCCCTTAAAATGTTTTATGGCTGACTAGTTAAAATGGGAAACAGACTTAAGAACAATTAAGCAGACAATCTGGTGCAGCATTTGCACACTAAGACTTTTCTACTCTATGACTTTTCATTTGAAAAATAAATATGTACCATGCATTTGTAATGAGCCGCGGCCTTTTTTGCATTAAATACATGGAGCTTGCCTCGTGTCTCATTTTCTTCATCTCCTGCGTGACAGAAACCACATTTAGGTCTAGTGTCACTGGGACTGCTTCTGTGTGGAGAACGATCTCTCTGGAAAACACATATTAAATTTTTTTTTACTGCAATGTAATATTTAGCTCAACAAGAAAGGAAATCTTTTCTTTTTAATATAAAAGTAACCCTTAAAGGGATGGTTCACCTTTTAAGTTAACTTTTAGTATGTTATAGAATGCGAATTGTAAGTAACTATACAATTGGCCTTTGTTTGTTTTCTATAGGTTTTGAATTATTTGCCTTCTTCTTCTGACTCTCTCCTGCATTCAAATGGGGGTCACTGACCCCATCTAAAAAATAAATGCTCTGTAAGGCTACAGATGTACTGTTATTGCTACTTTTTATTACTCATCTTTCTATTCAGACCCTCTCCTAGTCATACTCCAGTCTCTTATTCAAATCAATGCATAGTGTGTAGGGTAATAGGACTCTAGCAACAAAAGTGCAAACTGGAGAGCTTCTGAATAAAAAGTTAAATAACTCAAAAACCACAAATAATAAGAAATGAAAATCAAATGCAAAATTGTCTTCAAATATCCCTCTACGTCATACTAAAAATTAATTTAAAGGCAAACCTTTAAAATCGACTTCTGGCATCATTTACACGTATTAGCATTATGAAAAGTTATTCTGAATTTCAAGCTGGTTGAAAGGCCTTGTTTATGGCAGGCAATGCTCTACTATACCGACTGCTTGTTGTAGCATTGGGTGCAAGCTGCTAGTCCTACTGCCAGGGACCTACATATAACTCGAAAACAAACACTTCTTGTGAAAAGTGTTTATTGTGCCAACAAACCAGCCTGGTTTGTTGGCACAATAAACAATTTTCACAAGATTCAGAGGAGTGCTGCAGCATGTATGTTTTCGCCTAGCTTATATTTAACTTTTTATTACAGAAGTTTGGAAATCAGAAAAGAAGAGAACTACAAAAGAGCTTAAAAGTAAGATACAACTTTAAAAATAAGAACACACATCCAAGTTATTTAAAGAGAACATTTTCCTATGCAGGCTGGTAAAAAGGCAAATAGTTTAAGCCCAAGCACTTTTGCAAGCACCTGCCAATAGTACTTTCAGATGACTGGTACTGAAGTCAATAAAGGGGAATCTGGCACTCCCTCTATGGGCTTCTTATAAAAGCAGCAATACAAATGCAGAAATCTTTTTGTGTTCTAGAGCCCTAAAGGTAATATTTAAAGGGAATCTGTCAAAGGAAAAGGTGTTGTTTTTTGGGGGTTTTTTTGCAAAATGCATCAGCTAAGAGCGCTCCTCCAGTAGAATCCTGCAACGAAATCCATTTTTTCAAAAGAACAAACAGATTTTGTTAAATTTAAATTTGATGTGAGGCATGTTCTTACAGTCATGAAACTGTGCCATGACTGTGATGCAATAGTCCTTTGCATTCTATTTATAATGACCTAATTGTTTCTACACAAGACCTGCAAGTACAGACCTTTATGGATTTTTATATGAGATGAGAAGACTGATCTTTCTACACCCTGAGGACACCTCATCAAGGTGAAAGGCATGTTGGCGGAACTGTGTCTACAGAGGAGAGGATGGCAAATTTGATTATCCAATTGAGCTCAACTGCCCAGGCTGGATAAAGAAACGTTGATGTTACAAATACCAGGTGTGGATGCAAGGGATTGCATGGTTATTTTATAAAATAAAATACACATTTATAAAAGATTTGTATGGTTGAGAAACCCAATTACATGCTGGCTAGCACATGTGTCTTGCAGGCTTTGAGGGATTTTAGGAACGGATATTTCTGAATTGTGTGAAGTAACAAAGAGAACCCTTAAATGGTCTCCCTTTAAATCATACTGAGGTTGTGACATTCTTTAAGTTATGCATGTGAACTGTTGAGTGCTGAAAAACTATAAACATATTAATATATATAGATTATATGAGTGCGCTTAATGTATCCCATCAACAGTACAGGAAAGCATGCTCATTTTTCTTTATAGTCAACAGATGTATATTTTAATCTCAACTAGGCATGTATAAAATGCCTGACAGTTTAAGTGCAGAAGTATGCACACCTATTCCGTTTTTCAAAAGGAAAACTATTTTCCACAGAAGGAAATGCTGGGTTTCTCTAAAATCATGATGATTGTATTGTTGCCTCATTTTATTTGGTGTGAGATAAAAATGGAAAAATAAATAAAAAAGAAACAAAAATGTATTCAACAATACCACCCTAAAACTAGGACTAATAAATGATTTAACGCCAATAACTCACACTAGAGCTGCTTTCGGTTTCTTCTGTACAATGTGAGGATGAAAGTCTGCTCTCCTCAGACTGCCCTCTGGAATTTGATGTCCGTGATTTTCCTCTAGACCCTCTTCCTCGGCCACGTTGAGGAGATGGAGTCAAACCTCTACGTGTAAAACTACCTTCTAATTCATCTGAGACAAAAAAAAGGTGCAACTCATACAAACTATTTTAGATGTACTTGGTGTGTAAATATCCACAATATAGATTGTACAATTGGTTCCTACTGTATTGGTACATGCTATTCTATGTTCCTGCAGATATGTATGTTCTTTCTTTAAACTTTCTATAAACTGCTTTTTGTTTGGCTGCAAAACCCGATTACACCAGACCATATGGCTTGGCACGAACGCCATACCACTTGTAGTTTTTTGTGAAAGGATTATCACACTGGGAATAACCAAAGAAGGGTTGTGTCCGCAAATCAGCATAAAAGAGTTTATGCAAAGCTGAAATTGTAAGAACAGTTGGTTAAAAATGCAAAACTTTGTATTTCACCACTTAAAGGAAAACTATAGCCCCAAAATTAATACTTAAGCAACAGACAGTTTATGTCAAATTAAGTGGCATATTAAAGAATCTTACAAAGCTGGTATATATATATATTTAAGTAAATATTGCTCTTTTAAATCTCTTGCCTTGAACCACCATTTTGTTATGCTCTGTGTGCTGCCTCAGAGATCACCTGACCAGAAATACTTCAGCTCTAACTGTAACAGGCAGAAGTGTGGAAGCAAGGCGTCTGCTAATTGGCTCATGTGACCTAACATGTATGGTTTGTTTAGTTTGTTTGTGTGCACCGTGAATCCTAGGATCCCAGGGGGCGGCCCTTATTTCTTAAAATGGCAATTTTCTATTTAGGATTACCCAATGGCACATGCTACAAAAAAAATATTATTATTAAAATGGTTTATTTACATGATGCAGGGTTTTACATATGAGCTGTTTTATGCAAACTATTTTTATAGAGATCTACATTGTTTGGGGGGCTATAGTTTTCCTTTAATATGTTATAGGATATGACCAAGATGTTAGGGAGCTTATTGATTTACCGCTAGACTCTACAGGACCCTTATTAAGGTAGTTGTGGAGGGGTGTTTGACAAACTACAAAATAACATTTGAAGAAATTAGCAGATTTTGCAAAATTACAAAAATTGGACATGTGTGCTACTATAACTCAAAAGGGGAACAAAAGGTGAAACTGGAGTTTAAGTGGAGTATATTTTTCATTCAAACTAGAGAATCATCTTCAACTAGCACCTTAAGCTAAAAGGTGTTTTTTTTGTATTAAGTTCTGAGAATTTGGTGTGATTGGAACATCCCATAAATTACAGCTTCTAAATAAATCTTATAACTTAAAACATCTAACTTCCTCTGTTGTATCTAGAAAAGAAAGGGGAAATGCAAAGAGTTCCTTCCTCATCTGATAGGATATATGACAATTTATATGACTTGCAGCATTGAGTTACTTTTGAGGTTTACACAGATCTACACCACACAAGAGTTAATACAGAAATATATTTGATATTATTATATTTGATATTCTATTTAATGCCCAAGAGTCATTTGGGAGATTAAAAAAAAAACTCACCGTCTGAATTCCGCACCTGTTCCTTATGCTTTCTGCAAAAAATCCTGCAACAGGAAATTTTACTCACTTTACTTGGTTACTCATTAAAACAGGAATAACAGGGTAAAAATGCAATCTACTGGAACACCACACCTTAAGTCTGCTAAAAATCATTTAAACATTAAATAAACTCCATAAGATTGATTTGACTTCAATAAGGATTAAATATATCTTAGTTAGGACTGCGTACAAAAGCTACTGTTTTATTATTACAGAGAAAAAGAAAATTATTTTTCAAATTGTGACTGATTTAATTAAAATGGAGTCTATGAGCGATGGGCTTCAAATAATTCTGAGCTTTCTATATTTTTTCTATATTTTCCAGATATTGGATCTCATACCTGTATCACCTACAGGGTGCCAATGTTAGTCATGGGTACACTGCAAGACCAGCTCAAAATGGTACCAGGGAGCAAAAAATATATAATGTTAAACCTGTGGTACACTTGTCTGAAGGGGCACTCACGTTAGTACCAACAGCAAAACTAATAGACACTCTTATGGATGCCACCCTTGACAGAGCTTTGGCCATAGCAATACTATGCAGTGCCAAGTGAAGAACTAAAATCCTATTATGTTGTATTGATGATCTTTTTGGCCGTAAATTGTTCCACTTTACAAAAATGTCTGTTATCCTAAACACCTCAGGACCTAGGCATTCCGGTAAGTAGGTCAAATGTTTGTGGGGTCACAGCTGTGCTGAAACATGTATAATAATTGTACTTGTCTAAAATAAAGCTACTATCCAGTACCTAGGGATAGGTTTATGACAAATATACCAAAGGAAACATCGATTTATTTGGACCAAAAAATAAAGGTCATATATATCATTCCTTTAGAAACCCTTGTAAAGCACACTGACTTTAAAGAGCCTGTCACTATGAATCTAGCTCTGTCTGTAGAGATTGAAAAGAATTTACTTACGTATACATTCCCTGTGATGGATTTTCCTGAATATGAGCTTTATCACGCAGGGCACAGTGGTAATGGTAGCTTCTATGGCAGGATTTAACATCACACCCAATTGTGGCTCCTGGGCAGTGACAAAGTGAGCACATCTACAGAAAACAAATAGTAATTTGAAATAAAACAAAGTGCAATAGCTTAGCTTAGCTATACCAATCTCCAGTAGGGCCATAGGCTTCCTTCAAGCTTTCCAAGAACTTCTGACCTCATAAAAAAAATAGAGGTGAAAAAAGTTTCTGCTTAATATTGTAGTAGGGGCATCTCAGAGATATTTCTAGCATCTTGATACCCATAATACTGAAATCACTCTCTATATTGTTGCTTAAAGGTGGTAGTTCAGATTTCCACGTGTCAACCACCTGACTTGACTTGAAATCACCCTGTGTACCATTTGCTTAAAACAAAATTCATTCATTTTGTGTAGAACTGAATTCTAGCCAATTTGATCATCTGAAAAAAAACCCTCCCAAATGTATGGGCTTTTGGCTTTTAATAGCAATTACATTAACAAATTCATTTTGTATAAATCATGTTTACATAGGTTTCTGGTGCAGATACCCTTTAATTGTCAGCAGAATTTTGCAATTTATTTGCACTCAATGCCAGACATTTTTACTTTTATTTAGGTCACCTAGTTTACTTAGGAAAAATACACATTCTTTTTAGTACAACCTGAGCTTTATAAATGTGCCTGAAATTGTCTGCATTTCCACTTCTGGGAAAAGATTCAGAAGTTCTACATAGCAGAAAAAACATTTGCTGTTTTTACAATATAGAGATATATACTAGAAAAATATTTTATTTTATGCACGAACATCCAACCAATTTGATAAGCCCCGTGTTTCTAGAACATGGCAATATAAGATATGTGTCGTTTTATGGAGAGTTCCGACTTCTATAGATCAATAACTCATAGAAGTACACTACCAAATTTTCAAAGCACCACCGCAGATATCACCACTTTAGATTCCAAAGCCAAAAAATCCTTTAAAGGGAAACTAAAGTCTAAAATAGAATAATGCATAAACATAGAATAAACATGAACTTTCTGCACCAGAAGCCTAATTAAACAAATGATTTATGCTTTGAAAGTTGTCCATCTTGTAACTTTGTTAAGCATCTTTGCAAAACCAAGACTATGCACATATGGTCTGGGCTGCTGCTTAGGGATTGACATAAATTCAAAATCAGCACATGTCAAATAATATCTGCAATAGAAGCAGATACAGCAAGACTGATTAATAATCAGAATATGCAGACTGCACTGGGTCCTGTGTGTTCATGTAATCTAATTTAGAGTTTTTGTATTGTTTAATACAAACTTTCGCCAACTCTCCAGAAGCAGTGGCTGCAGCATAATAATCCTCCAAATCGAATCCCAGTTTATCTGTTTAAATCTGGCTCCCTGATCTTTCTCCCTGCAGCTGGAGTTGGAAACATTAAAGAGGATGTCAAGGCAAAAACAAAATACAATTTTTACTTTATTAACCTAAAACAAACCTATCCCCAATATACTTCAATTAAAAGATTGTACAGTTTTTATAAGAAACCTGACTGTATGCAGTGAAATTCCCCCTTCATTTACTTTATCTGACTGCTGCAGATATGAATCTCTACATGATCACTGGCTGTTCTACAAGGAAACAAACAAAGCTGCTTGAGTTCTGGTAAGTCCCTCCCCCCTGTCATTTGAATGTATGATCGTTTCCCTGCAGAGCAGTTAGGGACCGTCTGAAGTTTCCTATCCTCAGCAGTCAGAGCAAGTAAATGAAGGGAGAAACTCACTGCATACAGTCAGGTTTCTTATAAAAACAGTGGACATTTTTTAATTACAGTTTATCGGAGATAAGTAAAAATGGGATTTTATTTTTTTGCCTTTACATCCCCTTTAACAGTAGGTTTACCCTAGGAAACGGTCTGCTGAATCTCAAATTGGTAAATACATTTTTTTACTTCTAATTATTAAACTTCTAAGCTTTTTTTTATAACAATTATGGAAATTCTGAAAAATCACCAGAAAACTTTCAGTTTGCAACTATGTATCTCCCACATATCATTAGGTTCCAAGAAAAAAACATCCTAAATATAAACAGTTTAATGCCTAGCATGCACAGGATCACCAAAGTATCTGGTATGTAGAGACCCCAAAATCACAACAGTGCATAGAAATTGGCAGTCAGTTCTGCTACTAAAAATCAACACATTTGCTAAATTTTATGTGGAATACAGCCACAAAAAATATGTCTCAAAGCTTTCCAACTGTTATCAGTTTTGATGAAATATCAGAAAATCGCCTCTAAGCTAGCATTTTACAGCATCTTATCTTCACATCATTTCTCCACAATAGACCATCCTAAATATGAATGCAAGGGGTCTGCCAAACAGTTTGATGCCCAATGTGCATAGGATCACAAAAGAACCTGGCATGTACAGACCTCAAAATCAAATAAGTGCATACAAATGATCCTTGGAGGTCACTTCAGCAACACATTTAATCCATGCGAATGTCAGATATGTAAAGTTACAAAAAAATACATTGACCCCAGAAAACCATATATTTTTAAAAAATTACACATTGGGTGAATTAAAAATGAGTAACCGTGTCTTTCTACTTTAAAATACGGATTTGCAAAGCTTTCCTAAAATTTGTGGTTTGAGAACACCTCAAAACTTGCACTTATCTTATCTCTTAGTGGATGTCACTTCAGCAACTGAATAAATCAACATATTTAATGCATTTTATGTGGGGTAAAGCATGTGGGGTAAAGCAAAAAAAAAAAAAACATGCTTACCACTAAAACCATACATATTTAGAAAGCTCATTTGTGTCTTCTGAACAGTTTGATGCCAGGTATGTATAGATTTTCCAAACTAAATAGCATGTAGAGAACCCCAAATTAAAAAATGCAAAGGAATTTTCATAACTTCACCCTCGGGCTGCTATAAAATGAGCATCCTCTATATGTGTGTAAAATATAAATTACCAAACTATGTGGTATGTAGATGCACCAAAATGAAAACATTTATACGAGTTTTCATATCTGACACTGACTGCTGTAAATAAGCTCACTACCAAATTTCCAAAGCACTACCACAGAAAGAGCTACACTGTCGATTCCAAAACCAAAAGATCCTTTAACAGTAGGTTTACCACAGGAAACCATATATTTTCAGAAAGTAAATATTCTGTGGAATCCAAAATAAGTAAATGTGTCTTTCTGCTCCAAACTACCAATTTGCAAGGCTACATTAAATGTAGCTATTTTTAATGGCATTTTTGAAAATCATCTCTAGGTTTGCATTTTATCCCATCATATGCCCCACATTTCATAATAATAAACACCAGTGGTCTACTGATGATCCCGATGCTTGATGAAGCCCAATATGTTTACATGGCGTGTAGAAGAACCACCAAAGTGTTTATGGGCAAAAACAAGAAATCATGAATGAAGCAGGATGCAACAAAATAACTACAGTTAAATAAAACCATTAAATTTTTTTTTTCTTGGCATAATGTATTGCAGTCAGAAACTCAGTCTGGATAGTTTTGATTGGCTAATTACGGTTTACGGACACCAGCACACAGAACTGGAAATGCAATAAAATGGCTTATAAAAACACCATAAAGGAATATAATCACCAAACCAAAATTCAAAAGGTATTGAACTGTGAGATGAGCAAATACACTACTCGCAATGGTAAAAAAAAAAGTGTATATACACTTGCCAAACTGCGTGTTGTGTGCATACAAGTATGTGTGAACCCCCCTGATCCCCCAAAATCTAACTGTGAATCTAAATGTATTTATTTATATTTTTGTATAAATATTAATGACTTGTTCTAGTGTACAGAGCTGTGTATACACAAATAATGCTATATAAATAAAAATAAAGATGCATACAGAATGCACTGGATCTTACCAGCTTTTTTCCTCTCTTAAGCTCCTTTTGGATATCTTCTATTGAAAAGCCCCCGAGATTCTCACTGTCAGACTGTGATGATACCAGTGCTGATGAAAACAGCTAAATAAAAGAAAACAATTCAGGAATGATAACACAACTGTTGCACTTGAAATATAGCATGTTTGAAGTATGCTTGTTCTAATTTTACAGATGAGAAAGGCATAACAATTATTAGTAGAATTCAGACAATGGTAGCATTGATTAAAATGTGCCTAAAGGATGCTTTTAGCATACTAATCTGCTTGGAGTCATCTCATGTAGCGACACCCTACCTACCAAGGCTCTGGTTTACAGCAAACCATGACCAGATCCCCTTTCCATTTTTGAGGCCTCCCTTGCCACTGATGTAGTGTGTTAAGTGAGTAACTGCCAAAATGACACAGTGGGGTTGGAGAAGGCATGTTGGAAAATTAAAAATATGCTATTTTTTTTTATTAACTGAATACCTGCCATCAGTACCTTACAGTTCCAGCCAGCCTGTACTATTCTAAATCTCTCTATTTTGGTCATGTTATTGTGCATCAATATTTTAAATAAAATGTAATGCATCTGCAAAAGCAACAGTACTTTACCCAACAAAGTCTGCTGTATATCTGCAGGCAGCTTTAACTGTAAAACTAAGAAATAAGGACCACTGAAGCAGTAAAAACATATAGTTGCATGACTTTCACCTTGCTGCTTGATAAAAGATTTTAAAATGAATAGCTAATATTTTGCCCAATATTTGAATATCATTATTTGAAATTGGGTGATATTTGCCACATCCTAGTAGCTTTTTATTAGATATAGGTATAATAAAAATTTGCACCAATATAGAGTCAGTGTCATCTTGTCCATCTTGCACAACTGTATTAAAAGGACAAATTAAGTAGAATTCACTGAGTGGGCACCACTTTTTAGAAAGAATGCTGGGACACTGGCAGAGATGGAGGCATGAAGGTGAAGAGACTGTACCCTGGGGGCTGGTGCACATTTCAGCTTATAGGGGCCAGCCCAGGGTCCAAAGTGAAGCATTATATAAAAATGACTGGGAGGTGCTTAACTCATTGGAACCCCGCAGTGAATTTGACTTGTCCTTTAAAATCTGTTATTAATGGGGCCAGGTCTAGACTGGAATCCAAAATAGGCCTTGAAATTTCAAATATACAGAGGCCCCATCAGCCCACTAAATAGTGACTGTCTATGGAATCCTGCAGCAGCGATATGCCTCTCACAGGCTTCTTCAGAAGTGATTTCATCAAAAAGCAGCCATCCTCTTAAACGAGAAAGTGTGATTGCCTATATTGATTTAAATGTGCACCTTTTAACAATAGTGACTGAAGCAAAGTAAGTTTCAAGCTTTAAGTTGCAGTGTTTGGCCTTGGTGGGCTCTAGCAGATGTTTGCCTGGGAGCCTGCATTGTTGTTTATTTTGAAGAATAATAATAGAACTATTATTATGTCTCTGTGAGTGCCATCTTGTGGAGATTTTCTTAGGAATCAATGTATTCTTTTGATTTCTAGATTTGCCAGAGGAACATTGGGGAGCAGATTTGTCAATAAGTATGTTCAGTCTCTAAATTATGTGTTAATTTTTATCTTCAAAATTGTATTAAAAGTCTTTCAATTATTGACATAGAAAGACTATATAATTTTCATGGGCATTAAATAGTGTTGTAATAACATTCATTCTTTTTTCCATTTGTTCATCCTTGGTTTTTGTTTGCTTCCTAGTATCCCTACCACCCTGTTTTTTGTTGCTGAATCTAGCTCTAACCAGTGTTGCCCACAAGCCACTGCTTAGGGATCACTGCTTTAGCCTATCAAAAACATACAGCAGAGGTTGTAGAGACAGGTTATATCTCTGAGCAACAACCTCAGAAAGCAAAAAACTGTAATCTGTGAAGATCGGTATCTGATCAATGCCTCCACATTCTGTATTGTAACAATATAAGTAATCTCTTTGAGGTGCCATGATGTCATTGTTTAAGCAGTGGGTATCAAATCTTTTGTGCTAGCCTAATCAAATACGAGTACTGGAGGTATTTGTCTGAAAGCTGTCCAGCCATGGAATGTACTTTCAGTTCTAGTGCAGGCCTGTTGAGAAGGCTTCAGTTCTGTTTGTTGTCTCAATTATCAGGAGGAATCATCAGGAGGAATCATCACCGGATGATCAGTTTACAAAGTTATAGCCTTCAACTCTGTCCATGATTAGATTCAGTAACTTCTCCTTTCTTCGTTGGATATGGAGACATGGCTTGAATTGTGTGTACAGTTGTTTTTTTCAATGGATTTAGAAGAGTGGTAAATCATTCATGTTTGTCCGGGAGATATTTAAATTATCTTGCCTGCTTGCTGGGGAAGATTTAGCTGGAAGTCTATATTGTCAGCATGAGCTTGGGGTATAGGACCCAATGCCTTGCACTGTTATAAATATGGCCCAGGACACAAATATGTTCTCCCATTCTAGCACAGAGAGGCAAGTAGTGCATGTCTACAATGGAATAAAATTAAGCTTACACTGTATTTAATCCAGTTGGGCTATTATAGGATAATCAAGGATAATTGATTTATTTTCGACAGATGCTACAACAGGCACCCCTGCTTTAGTAAATGGTTTGCTCTGCTCTCCAAATATAAAACTGTTCTTATTGCTATGCATGGTAATCTGATAATTTCATTATACATCTTTAAACTACAATTTAGTCTCAGGTCTCAACTTCTGGGCTCAAGAGCCTCAAAAAAGTAAATAAAGTATTTTAAAAAAAATCAGGAAGGCTATGCATGCAGGACATTTATTGGCGGGAATCAATACTAACCATACATCTGTGATGTGCTGCCACCTTTTGGTTGCTTGATATTAGTAGATGTCCACATTCCTTTTCTCGGTTAGATCTGCAGAATCCACATTTGTGTTGCTGATGTGAAGAGCCCTTTCTCTGTCCAGTGGAGCTAGACATTGTTATAGACAAGTGTACTAGGGGCTGCAGAAGCAAGGCCAGGTGTAAAGTAAGTAACTTATTACAACTTACATTTACTTAAAAAAAAAAATCAGTCAACTGTAGGGATGCACCGAATCCAGGATTCGGTTCGGGATTTGTCCAGGATTCAGCCTTTTTCAGCAGGATTCGGCTGAATCCTTGTGCCTGGTCGAACCGAATCTGAATTGCATATGTAAATTAGCAGCGGGTAGGGAAATAATGTGACTTTTCGGCACAAAACAAGAATTTTTCCCACTTTTTCACATGCAAATTCGGATTCAGTATTCAGCCGAATCTTTCACCAAGGATTCGGCCAAATCCCAAATAGTGGATTCGGTGCATCCCTAGTCAATTGTGGTGGTTGTCCAAATATATTTAAGTAAAACTAGAAATTACTACATTGAAGATGACATTTTAAATGAACATTTAACTTAAATCATCAAGGACTGGTGGTAATACCAAATAATTCACTTTGGGAAACAAAACTCATAGGATGGTTTTCCTTGACAGGAGCTTATTAATTCAACACCTTCCTCATCTGGTTCCATTGTGATGTGATGGATTCTAGGACACTCCATTTTTCCATAGTGGGTGGCAATTCTATAGAACGCAGGAGGGACTTGTATGTTCCAGAATCCATCACTTCACAATGAAACAAGGGAAAGGAAGGTTTGCATCACTGTGAGCCCAACGATGGGAAACTGGTCCCTTCAGCACAGACTAACTATCACTGTCACCTTTGTGGAATTACTGTAGGTATGGCTGTGTAAAAAGAATTGGTTAGATAACTTGACTCTTTATATAGAGGAAATAATAGTAATATGGATGGCGGTGACAATGCAATGACTTCTAAAGAAAAAAATCCTCAGAAATGTTTATGTTTTATTGTAAATTTGTCCATGTACATGAGCAATGACCACCTGCACCTCAGTGTTATGAGCCAAAGCAGGGAGCCTCAGTGCTACGATGTGGAAGGCTGAGTGCTAAGTAACTACAAAGGAAACACTGCATTCAAAAATGAGTGACAGCCTCTGCCTAGAGGATTAGGTCAGTGTTCTGCCACTGCAATAGGTATTGCTTACAGCCACAGCCTCAGTTCTTTCATGACATTATTAGTGCCAATAGGCAAACAGTCTGGCCATCAATAGCTGTACCGTTTGTGTAATAAATATCTATCTATCTATCTATCTGCCTACAGTTTCATTCTTCTTTACTTCACAAAAACACCCTGCAGATAAAGAAACATGAAATCCCTATTGTGTAACGGTAGCTGATGTGCTGGACTGGTAACCAGCAGGACACGATCACTGCTAATCAATAACCACACTGCCATACAGTTCCTAATGTCTTAGGACAGTCCCGGCTCGCTACTTACACGTCCCGCAACGCCGTTGATAGCAAAGCTTCTTGGCTCCTGTCTCACAGGAAATCTCGACGTCACAAGTCTCATCACGCGAGACCGTGGCGTCGCGACTACACGTAAACGTAGTGACGCGTCACGTAGCCGCCTATGGGAGTGACAAACCGGAACGACGTACTTTGTGTTTCTAGTTAGTCGCTGTAGGATTGGTCATAACTGAAATTCTTTTCAGATAATATAAAAAAAAAAAAACAACAGTTTTTTTTTATTTGTTCTGGTTGGTAGTCTTACTGGTGGCCACCAAAACCTTAGCTCCTAATATTTCATCGGAACTCATTTGTACCTTCGGCTCAGAGTATCAGAATGTCAGTACTTTGTGCAAGGGGCATATTTTTTATGATTTAGGGTTAATTTAGGAGACACCGAAGACAATTCGTGAACTTGACCATTTTACTCATCTCCTTTGGTCCTTCTAACTGTGAAGTGTTCTTTGTTAGTTCCCCAGCAGTAAGGTCTGGGGCCCCTAAAGGGCATTGGTGCTGCTGGAACAGGCGTTAGACAACAGCAGCTGTTAATCATAAACAGACATTCAGCTAGTATGAGTTCTCCATACCTCCCAACATTTTGGAAGTAAAAAGAGGTACAAAAAATTTTGTTCCGCACGTAGCGCAGCAATTTTTGGCTACACCCTTTCTGTGGCCACACCCCCTAATTACCATGTTTGTTTTACAAAATTTAGCAGGTTATGAAAGTTTGAAAATATTTCTCCTTATCTAAACTGTGTTTTTGTGTCTCAAAATTGTTACAAAGTATCTTATTTGCACCTGTTAGCTGTTCTGGGCTCTCTGATAAAAGCCAATTAAGTGAGAAACTTTGTTTCTTTTTCTGGCTGTTCAGTGCAGAGAAAATAGGGACTTTCCAGTACAAATGAGGGACTGCGGGTTGAGCTGTCAAAAGAGGGACTGTCCCTCCGAAAAAGGGACAGTTGGGAGGTATGGTTCTCTTCTGGTTTTCACCATTTAGGAACAACATGGGGAATCTACTGGGTGAAATATGCCAACAATGTCTTTTAGTACTTAATTAAGTATTGCTATAATAATTGGTAAAGCTCAGGGTACCGCAGCATGAGCCGTTTGTTACCCTTAGTAAATTGCTAACATAGGCAACACAACGTATACATCCTACTAGCATAATGCATATTTACCATGGGCAACAAATCTTTTGTGCCAGTACCCTTACATTATGTCCTGTGGCTAGTACTCTTACAGTTAGTGCTCTAGCTCTGCAAATGATTTTAGTAATGCAGCCTGCAGAGCAGGTCCAGTTTGGGAATCAAAATAGACTCTGGCATTTCAACTACACAAGAGGCCCCCAGCACACCAATAAATAGTGCCTGTCTATGAGAGGTAACAGCAGCCCTTCTGGCATCTGCCAGAACCCCTAGATTGCCAGGCCTGCTGCAGAGGCAGAAAAATGATTATCTTAAAGGAACAGTTCAGTGTGAAAATAAAAACTGGGTAAATAGATTGGCTGTGCCGAATAAAAATTCTAATATAGTTAGTTAGCCAAAAATGTAATCTATAAAGGCTGGAGTGACTAAATGTCTAACATAATAGCCAGAACACTACTTCCTGCTTTTTAGCTCTCTAACTGAGCAAGTCAGCAACTTCAAGGGGGGCCACATGGTACATATATGTTCAGTGAGTTTGCAATTGATCCTCGGCATTCAGCTCAGATTCAAAAGCAACAGTTACGACCCATGTGGCCCCCCCTCAAGTCTCTGATTGGTTACTGCCTGGTAACCAGTCCGTTTAAACCAAGAGAGCTGAAAAGCAGTGTTCTGGCTATTATGTTACACATCCAGTCACTCCAGCCTTTATACATTACATTTTTGCCTAACTAAGTATATTAGAAACATTCTTTATTTTGCACAGCCTATCTATTTACACAGTTTTTACTTTTACACTGAACAATTCCTTTAAGAACCCATGGGAGCATGTAATATTAAGAAGTGGGTAAATTATAAACAACAGACAATTTTGGGCATAATTATACTACCCTGTGCAAGCTAAAAAAAATGAATGTCATGCTGAGAAAATGTGCTTCAGGTGGCAGTGCCGGAGAAGCTACTGTAAGATGCCAGGGCCTGATCATTTGTACAGGGCTGCCCTGGTCAAAACTACCTGCCTGGTTCATAACAGTATCACTTTAGAGATCATTTAAAATGGTTGTTCCTACAGTACAGATATGTATTACATTTTCATGTGTTTGTGAGAGTTTTTATGAACACTGAACAAATATTGACACATACACAAAGCATTTAACACATTGTTCATTATTATTTCTCCAATTGTAGTAGGGATGCAAAAACTTGAAAAAATTTGTCCAAATAGAAAGTTTAATGGAAAAATCAGGCAAAAAGTGCAGTATTATGATTTATAACATCAGCCAGGAGTCAGATTCATCATACATTTTTTAAAGGAGAAGGAAAGGCTTTGTGCATTTGGGGTGCCAAATGTTAGGCACCCCCAAGTGATTATATTGACTTAACTGAAATTCCGGGCCGGTGCTCCTATCAGCAGAAAACTGCACCGGCCCGGGGGGGTATACCAGTGAGCACCACGGAGTGATCCTCTTCTGGCTTCTTCTATCTTCAAATTTCCCGGGGAAAATGGATGCGCAGTTGAACGAAATAGCCAACTTTTTAGTTAAAGTTCGGCTTTTCGTTCTACTACGCATGCGCAGCTGCACGAAGAAAGAGGAAAACTGAAGAGGATCACTCTGTGGTGCTCACTGGTATAACCCCCGGGCTGGTGCAGTTTTCTGCTGATAGGAGCACCAGCCCGGGGTTTCAGGAAGTCAATACAATCACTTGGGAGGCCTAACATTTGGTGCACAAAGCCTTTCCTTCTCCTTTAATATGCTATTGTTTTTATTCATACATTTTTAAAAGGAACACAGGAAAGCACATTTTTTTTTGGATTCAGCAAAAAAAATAAACCTGCCACAAAAAGTTTGGCCAAGTTCTGAACCAAATCTGAACCCTCATTTGAATGTGCAAATTATGTAAATCACAGAAAAAAAATTGAAAAAATAAAAGCCGAACCTTTAAAATTCTACAGCATTTGGAAACTTTCAGCAACATATTTACAGGTGTTGAAGCATGTTTATTCTTAAGAAAACACCATGAATTTTATGTGTGCGTTCATGTGTATTTTTTTAATTGCCCATTGAAGACTAATGCACAATTTTCAACTGAATAACTTCAGGACTGGTAGTTTTGATTGTGAAGAGAAATTTTTCCTAAGTCCAATGATGCAAGGTTCAGGGAATCTGTTTTTTCTTTCTTTCTTTTTTCTTCTTTAAGAGTCTCAATTTCTCTAAGCAATTTATTTTTCTCTAAATTGTAATTCTGTTTTAGATTTTCAATTAATGAGGCTTCTTTAACTTCTTGTTGTTGCTTAACAGTTTTTAACTCTTGCTCAAAATCTTTTTTCTTCAGCTTTAAATCCTGAATTTCCTCTCTAGCGATACTCAAATTCTTGTTAAGATTGTTTATCTTTACAGATTTTTCGTGCAGATCTTTTTTCAAATACTGAATCTCTGAGTCTTTTTGCAGTTTATTATTTTCCAACTGTTTTAGGAGGATACTTTTATTTCTGCTATGTGTTTTTGATAATGTGAGCGCTTCTTTCACAGCACCAAGCTCTTGTTCAGCTTTCCTGTGCTTAGCTTTCACCTCAGATAGCTCAAGTTTACAAGCATCCAGCTGATTCTTTAATTTGCCACCTTCGCTGTGCCTCTGTTGCATCTCATATCTTAACATTCCTAATTCATTTTCTGTCCAAATACACTGATCTTTCACATGACCAGTAATAGAACAAGTCACATTGTCCTGCAGGTCTTTTGCTGGTGGTCCCCTTCCTTTTTTATCATCTGGTATATTAGGATCATAGTCAAATACCATCCTAGACAGCTCCTCCCTCCTTTTCCATTCCTTAGCTTCCAAACATCTTTCAGCAGCGTTGTGGTAAATTTTTTCAACAGTTTTTGCTTTTTCTTTAGCAATTTTTTCTGATATTAGTTGAGTTGGTTCAAAACTCTGGCTAAAGAAATCTTGCACAGTAAAATGCGGAGGAAATAAATTTTCAATCCAATGTTTATTGTCTTCCATTATTGGACTTGATTTCTGTTAATTTAAGCAGAGTATAGGGTTAGTAGCACCAAGTTTATGGAATGCCTCTAATGCCTTTAGTGAAATGCCTGGAATGACAATTCCACTATGTATTCCCAAAAATACTATATCCGTAACATTGTATTTATAAGGCTTTTTAACGGTGCAGGAAATTACATTCAAATCTCTTTACTCAGGTTAAGTGTATTTAGGGATTGTGCTGCTCCAGGCATGTTGAATGAATATTAAATATAAGCTTCATCATACTGAAATAAGAAACTTTATAAATATAATCAATTAAAAATATTGTACCGTTTCTGAAATAATCTAGTATATCTTCCCTCTCACCATCTATTTCCCTTCATCCCATCTTATTGCAGGAGCTGGGTGTCAGATTTTGAGTGACAGATCTAATATATCTTTTAGGAGGGACCTTTTCTAGCAGTAGTCGGCAACCCCGGCTGACTACGTCTCCCCCCACCGTAAGGACGAGCGCATACGCCAGTGACATGCGAAAGCGCTGAGGACACACGAAAGAGAACGTGCTCAGAGGATGCGCACACTCGCAAGAGGAAAGAACTGCTGCCACAGCTTCTGGAACTAGGGGTAGGCACCGGAAGAGG
Organism: Xenopus laevis; assembly: GCF_017654675.1. NCBI lineage: Eukaryota > Metazoa > Chordata > Amphibia > Anura > Pipidae > Xenopus > Xenopus laevis. Next base: position 60,455,843 of record NC_054385.1, on the reverse strand, counting down.
TACGTGCCTGGCGCCCCTCTACCTTTGCGCCCTAGGCGCGTGCCTCTTCTGCCTACCCCTAGTTCCGGCCCTGTTTTCTAGCATATGTGTTAGAGCTTACTCAAATAATGGACTCCAGCACAAACAAAATATAATAAAATATCTGACTTTGGCACATATCCTGCATGTAGAGTGAGCTCTTAATACATCTTCTAGGCAAAAGTAGCCCCCACTCAAAGACTAAACTGGACCTAAATGTCATTCAAAATCTAACTACTGCATGAAGAGAACAATGAGGAGAGCAAAGATTAACATTATTATTTCAGAAATGGGTAAGAATTTGTAATTAATTATATTTAGAAAAAATTGTATTTTAGTATGATGAAGCTTATATTATATTTTAAGTTCCATGATAGTTTCATCAATCCAAATTCTACTGAATTTTGCATGACAATTAAAAAGTAATAGATTTGTTTTAAATGTGCAGTATTTTATGTGGGATACAGTTGTTCTTTTTTACCTGAATACAACCTAAAGTAATGTAGTTCTGAAAACATTCTAAAAATGTATTTGGAACTTCTTTTTGTATGATGTAAGATTTAGCAGTCAGAATGTTCACCCCAATGGTCATATTGTTTTAAAATACAGAAAGAAATTGTATGCAGCACAGATGATTCCATATAAGGGATCCCAATAATGCTTTATTGTACAACATACAGTGTCTTATTAGTCATAGTTAAAAGCAAATCATTAAAAAATTGACAAAATGTTTAAACAGTACACAGAGAAACAACACTGCTAGCTTTGAAAAAGAGCATACCTATGCATATATGTTAACCATTTAATAGCTACAACCTATTATTTTTAATATTAAAGCATTTTTTTGTAATTAGTACATCCAAAGTTTCAGTCACATGATGTCCCCTCAGGGACAAACAATACTAATCCTTACCTTAACACACGGAGGAATCTCTCTGTATCTATTCAATTCAAAACATTTGCGGGATTGTGACAGCTGGGACCCAAGTGGGTATCCAAATGGGATCTTCAAATAACCCACCAGTTTACCTTAAATACTATTGTGGGAGATGAAAAATACAGCAGCTCTGTAACAACGAGCAGCTTCCCAGTCAACAAGTGGACCAGAGTGGGAACGAACAGCTTCCCTAAACACCCAGTCAACGTTGTGGTTACGTTGTACTGAGACACCTCCTGCTGCCTAGCAACCACGTGAAGCATAAATGAAGCTTGTGCAGTTGTGAAATGCTGTGCAAAATGTTAGTGACCTCTGCTGGTCATTTAGTACAGCACTGCCATTTTCTAAAAGAACTGTAGTGTGTTGTGCTCTGACATATTTGCTCTAAAGATTATTTATTGTGTGGCTGTATTATAGGGCTGAATTGAGAGGCAGGTGCTGGGATTGAAAATTAGGATTGGTGTGCCTTTTCCCACTTTTTCTCTTCCCCTTTTCTTATGATCCACTTCTCTATTCTATTGTCTTTCTTGCTTTCATCCAATAATGTTACCCTATTTATTGCTGAACAGTTCTCCCACTCTCTCCCCATTTTTTTCTGCTCTTTCCTTCTCCTCCTTTGTTCTCTGCTATAAACCTTCCTCCCTTGATGTCTCATTTTGTAGAACTACAAAACTAGTATTGGCAGGAGATACACAATCAAGAGGAAAACAGAGAACCGATGTTGCTTTGTTCAGGAAAGAGATCAGAAACGTAGGATGACCTTTCTCATGTCTTTCCTGAGCAGAGCAATATCATAACATGTCTCTGTTTTCCTTCTAATATATATCTTCAACTTTGTAGAAGGAGGAATGTGCCAGCAGCTGACAGTGATGGTAGAAACAAAAGAATGCAATTTGCAAAAGTGCTTAAAAAGGCACCCTAATCAATTTAATTTATTTGTTTTTTAAAAGGTTTACATATACTTTATGTAATCATTGGGAATTGTTAGTGTGATACCTAAAACAACAGGATTAGGGGCTACCTTTGACTTATACCTCCCTTATTCTTGCAACAGAAATTTACTGGTAACATCATTGGAATTGTGGGTCTTTGGTAGGCTTTCCTCTGTAGCACCATGGGCCTCACTAGGCGGTGGGCCCCAGTGCTTACTCACCCCCCTGCTCCCATGGCAGTCATGCCATTATATAGGATCCTAGGGCCCACGATCGGATCAGCCCGATATCGCCCACTTAAACGAGCAGATCTCTACGTCTATGGCCACCTTACAAACTGCACAGAAGAATGCTCGGGAGCTGATATGAGGAAAAGCATTAGAATTTTAGTAAATAGTTTGTCATGTTATACCCCTGATAGCAAGTCAACTGCAAGGCACACTGTTGCCCTAGAAGTAATTCAAAAATAAAGTTCTGGTTGTAGTTAAAAATTCAGCTGTTTTCTAGTGCTTCTTTTGTAAATATGTATCACTGGAGAGCAAGATAACACTGAATTTAAAAATTCTAATTCAATCAACAGTAAACACTTACCAAACAACTAGTCCAGGCAATGCCATTGCAAGGAATGGGGGGCTATTTTTAGCCTACTGAAGCCCACTGACGAACAAAACAACTTCAGTCCCCCTGTGTACACTCATGATCTTAATTTTTCTATGATTTTGCTCTGCATATGTGGTTAGCTGGGCTCAGACAACCCCAGTATTTTCCTCCATTACTGCAGGTATGGAATAGTTTGTTCATATATCTTTTTTTTTTTTTACAAACAGATAAAGAAACAACTTGATTATTAGAAACACTTTTCCTATTACATTTGTTAAAGGGGACCTGTCGCCCATAATGGATCCGATATGGGCGGTCGGATCTCGGGACCGCATAGATGTGGCCGCAATCTAACTGGATTTTTTTATCCTGCCCGATCGAGACCTGCCTGACTTTCGGCCAGATATCGATCGGGGAAGCACGTTGGATGGCCCAACACACGGGCCAATAAGCTGCTGACTGTCTGTCGGCAGCTTCTACCGGCCCGTGTATGGGGGCCTTAACTCTTCCCACTTTACTAAGATTTCTCCCTGTTGGTTCCCAAGCATACCCAAGTTCACTAAAACAATGTTCCTCTTACCTTCAAAGCACTTGCCAGCTCCACCCCATGCAAATAATCCCTCTTTCTGTGTGCTCCTAGGCTTCTTTGCTCCTTTCAAAACTGTCTCCTTTCAACAAAACCCAATCCTTCTGCTTTTTAAGGCATTAAGCCTTTTTTACAGACTAATCCTTACTGCTACAATTCAATTCAATGCAGCTCTCATTCACTAAGCCATATACATTGTTTTCAGGCAAAAAAACCCAACACACAATTTTTTTTATAATGTCTCTTTAAAGAAAAGTTGGGCTGATTATTATAATTTATTTATTTATTGCTGTATTACTTTATTATTTAATACTTTATTATTAGTTACTTTATTATTTTTGTATTATATATTTATAAAGTCTTACTGGTAAAAAAAAGATATACGCTGTTTTAAGAATAACATTGTATCAGTTTTTCAAGAATTAATTACATAATTTTAAGAGATAGAACTATTTTCTAGAAAAGTTGCTCCAATCATGCTTGGGGTGGGCACTACATTTCTACCATGAAGTGGTGGGATGGAAGTGCACCCTTTTGTCAGTGGCAACATCACTGGCTGATGGTATCAATTATGAAAGGTCAGAGCAGCGATCCTCAACCACTGGCTCATGAGCAACATGTTGCTCACAACCCCTTGGATATTGCTCTCGGTTGCTCTAGGAGGCAAGTTTTGGTTGCAAAAAAAAAAAAAAGTCCACAATAGGGCTACCAAAAAGCAAATCCAATCCTTTATTTGTCACCCACAGGAACAATTTTCATGCTTGTTACTCCCCAACTCTTTTTTGTAATATATGTCTTTATTTGAGCCACCAAATAATTATACATAAGTATCAAAATTCATATGTTATTGTAAAAATACGAATACTTTTTATACTCCCCAACTCTGTTTATATGTGGCTCATGGGTAAAAAAGTTTAGAGACCCCTGGGTCAGAGGGAGAGAGAATATGGAAGAAAAAAAGGAAGAAAGGAATTACTGAAGAGACAGAGATTTGGCGTGACATGGAGTCTGGAAACGCACATAAAAGGAGAAATGGGTGTTAGAAAACAGAAGGAAAGAGGTACAGTAAAACATTTAAAATGAAAAGCGAAAAAGCACAGACCATATTATAGTATAGTGCTCTTTACTTCTCCTCCTTTGTTCTCTGCTATAAACCTTCCTCCCTTGATGTCTCATTTTGTGAACTACAAAACTAGAATTGGCAGGAGATACACAATCAAGAGGAAAAAAGAGAACTGATGTTGCTTTGCTCAGGAAAGAGATCAAAAACCTCGCCAGAGCGCAAATTCGCCAGGCGTTAGGGAGCGAATTACCACCAGAGTCTATCTCCTTCGCTAGCGAAGTTAAGCCAGCGACTGTTAGTAAATCGGCAAAGTACCAAAATGACGTCACGCTGGCGAATTTTCGCCCACGTTAGTCACTTTGGCCTTTAGTAAATTTGCCCCTAGATGTCTCTAAAAAACTGACATTGTTTAATAATGCAATTATATTTAATGATTTACATTACTACAAACTGTAACACAGTAAATGAGAGCTCATTACTAAAACACATCTATTATATGTCTGTCTATGAAGGTTTTCATTTATCCAGGCCATGATATACATATATATATATATATATATATATACACAGATAAGTATAATTTAACTGGACTTTCTGAGTATTCTTGGTAAAGTTTCACTACTCATCTGAGTGACTTCTTAAGTTCATTTGCACTGAAAAAGCTGCTAGGATAAATTGAGAAACATATTAAGACTATTCAGAAAGTACAGATGCTTTAGTCTACTAATTACTTTGGTTCATTTGTCCCTATGTTTCCATTTCCTTTGCCATAGACATTGCTGTATTCAAATGAACAGACTTAGGTCCTAAAGGCTTTCTTTGTGGCAATAGGTGGGTTCCCTCTCTTTCTGTTAGACAAAGGGAAGGCTCAGTCATAGATGATTGATCAGAGGCAGTCACAGCCTCTTTCCTCCTGGGAGGCAAAGTACTGCAGGGGGTGGAATTCAAGAAGACAAAGGAAGTACTGGTGAAAGTAAATCAACACTCTAGGGGGGTTATTTACTAAAATCCGATTTTATCTCATATTTTGAATAAACGAAAAAAAGATTTTTGCCTTATTAATTAATAAAATAACTTGAAAAAAACCTGGGGAAAAAAAAACAATAAAATCAAACGAAAACCCGAATCTGACTGTTTTCCCTGATTCGCTAAATTATTGGGCTAAATCCACCACAGATAATGATACAGTATCTTCCAATTGGGATAGGGACATCTTCCATTGACTTATTAGGTATAGTGCTTCAGGATATATTTTTATAATGGTCCAGCCAAACAATACAGGCAAGGTTTGTGAACACCATGGATAAATCTATCATAAATTTAATTGGAAATGATGCATGTTTCTTTCAGGATTTCCTAGCCATTTGATTTTGTAGGAATTTTAATCAGATTGCTTATCCCATTGGTAAAGAAAAAGTCAATATAATTAAACCAAATCATTTAACAAAAGATCCATCCAGAGAATTGATACCTCAAACCTCAAATAGATGAGGTGCAGGGCAATGTTATTTTTGTTTGTTAAAGTTTTTTAACCAATGGAAATGATGATATTCCGTTTCAATTTCCTGGTCACGTTCTATTGCAATAAAAACAAATCAGCCAAAACACTCAAGACCTCATCCACAGCTTCCATTCATTGAAGCCCATAACAAGAAAGAGTGTGGAATAATAGTTAAATGCAGATCTTTGCTGCAACCTTTTAGTGTATATTAATACAAAAAAAAAGAGCTTCACTCAAAACATGTTGTGTTAATAAACACTAAAGGGTTGCAGCAGAGATCTGCGCTTGACCATTATTCCACACTCTTTCTTGCTAAAAATGAATTGGCAGTCTACTGAGCTTCTCCTTAACCCACAGGCTCAAGCTGGACACACAAGGGTATGGTACCTTTTGATCAGGTTGCCCAACTAATATCTAGATGAATACCCAAACAGGAGAGCAAATCATCTACGTGTTGATGAGGTCCACTCCAAGTGGATCACCATATGCCCCTTATGACCTGAGCGTTGGCTGTGGGCCAAATGATCGCATCAACCGGATTTGTGTGGCCAAATTGGGTAATGATCCCGCAACCTCACAAATGAATTATATATATCCATGTATGATCAGCTGAGCAGGTTGCAGCTGGGGAAAGGGTGGCTTTTTTTTTAAAACCATTAACGACAAGTAAAATTATGAATTTGAATCACACATTTAAACCATTTGTTGTTCCGGTTATCAAAGATATTATCAAAGATAAACTTTGCACTCAGACCCACACTATTCTCACACTATAGAACAATGTAATCTACATGGCTAGATGCCAGTTGAGTGGTGGGGAAATGGTCAGTTAATAAATGCACATTGAAATGCCATAGTGCCACTGTTCACAGGTATTACTTCAATTAATTCAAAAACAAGATATACCCTTAAAATAAGTATCTGATAAACAAACGTGTAAAATAATTTTTCATACAGAGCAACATGTACTTTGGGAATGTTTTTATTAATTTTCCTTAAACTGTGAGCAATTTTGCCAAAAATATCTAAGATCACAAACAGTGGCACTCACAGATTAAGGGGGTTATTGACTTAAACTCAAATTTATCTCATCTTTTTATCAAACCAAGCTCGACGCCCATCCATTATTTCAACTTATTTATTAAGAAAAGAACTCAAAAAATTCGATAAAATCAAGCAAAAACTTGAATAGTACGGATTTTTCGGATTTGATGCCTAAATCGATTGATTATCTGACGAAACCCAGGTCAGATCATAATATCTTCAAATTGTAAAAGGGACATCTGCCATTGACTTCTACATGACCTTGACAGGTTTGAGATTCAAACTTTTAGCAGCTTCAGGGTATAAAAAATCTTGAAAAATTTTTAGGTTTTTTTTCCACTCAAAATTTTAGTTTTTCACACAAAAAAAAAACAGATTTAGCAAATAACCCCTAAATTTTAAAACACAAAATGTTATGAATTTCTGTATGGTGTTTCAAGTGTGAAAAATCTTGTTAGTTGTTTTCCCTCAAATAGGAAACAGCTTACAAAAACCAGATCAATAGAAAAAAAATTGCAGTATTAATTTTGCACCTTGTATAAATGTATATAACTAGTATAAAATATATGTGTATTGTGTATATACGGACAGGATCTGGAAATGCAACAGCTGGGTAACATTATAATACAGAATAGTGGGTTGAATGTTAATAATTTTAACCTGTATCCTCTTCCTTTTGAGAAAAAAAATCTGACAGTTTTAATAGTACAGTTTTCCAAAAAGAGGCACATTATTTTGTGTGGAAACAGCTATGCATTGTTATCTTATGTATGAGGTATAGAGACAGGGGGAAGACACTGCCTTGTAGTATGATATGATGTTGATGTTCGTTTTTGCACAATATTGTATTTAATGCTGTGGGGATTTTGCACTAATAAATGTTTAAAGTGAGTTACTTTGCATTCTGTTTCAATTTGAGAATTAGCTTATTATGATGTATTATTTTATATGTATGTCTTTCATTCAAATAAGCATTAAAAATAAGATTAAAATGAATTTAAATGTAAGCTAATTAAATAAAGATATTACAAGCAAATACAGTTTACAAAACCGTAAAATAAAATCTACTTATTGGAAATTAATTTTCAAATATGAACAAAAAAGTCAAAATGTAAAGTTTATAAGGGGGAATTTTAGTTTATGCTGGTACAGAGTGGTACTGTAAACCTCTTAAATTTTAATATAGCAAAGGACAGCTGTGCATTTCAAAGGGATAGTATATGGCCCTAAAATAGGATGCATGTTCTATGTTCTATAAAGAAATTGGTGTCCGTTGGCTGAAAAGATAATAAAATGTGATCTGTCTTATTATGACTGCTCGTCTTTCCATCTTTTACAACTGTCTGCACTTTTAAAGCAACATTTCTGCCCTGCTGAAAAATAGGCAGATTTATGAACACAGGTGCTAATTTCATAAGTGCGGTTACCCATAGTAACCAATCAAATATCTAGTTTAATTTTAAAGTTTATAGCAGACTTGCCACAGCCATTTAAAATACATACTACAGAATATTATTACCACTATTATTACCACTAGTGAACAAATAATATTACTACACAAACTGCCTTGGTATAAACAAATAGCAACCTTAATGCAAATCAGAACGATGCTTAATAGATTTAAAGGACAATGAGGTCATTCTACACAATGTTCTCCTAATACCCCTTGTTTATGTAACTGGAATTAAGAGCATTTTTGAATAAATGTTGTAGACTAATAATTTTCCTTCATTCCTTCTTAAAGGACCAGTAATATCAAAAATTTTTATTTTTTAAAGTAATAAAAATATAATGCAGTGTTGCCCTGCACTAGTAAAACGGCTATGTTTGTTTCAGAAACATTACTATTGTTTATATAAATAAGCTGCTGTGTAGCCATGGGGGCAGCTATTCAAAGGAGAAAAGGCTCAAGTTACACCGCAGATAGCAGATAAGCTCTGTAGAACATAATGCTATCTGTTATCCATTATTTATCCTGTGCCATATAGCCGTTTTTCAATTTCCACCATTGCTACTCAGCAGCTTGTTTATATGAACTATAGTAGTGTTTCAGAAGCAAACACATCAGTTTTACCAGTGCAGGGCAACACTACATGATATTTTAATTACTATAAAACACTTTCAGTTTCGGTGTTACTGTTCCTTTAATTTGTCCATTAACAATGTCAGTTTTTGGTTAGCCTAAAACATATACTAGCAGTAGTTCTTTGTTTGAATACAATATGGTAAGAAAAAGGTATACATTTTAATGTTTAATTTTGTTAGTAGAGAACAATGTAATGGTTAGCGGTAGAAGGGAATCAGTGTGTATTAAAATTAAAAATAAAAGTTTAGCAAACAGCCTGGAAGGTATATGATCTGTTTCATCTGTGCTAAAAGTTAAACGTGTCAAGGTATCTTTTTGTTATCTTATTGTTGTAGTTGTCTACTGACAAAGTTCCATAGTGAGTGCAATAGTAACAGAAAAGCTGCACAACTGGAAAAACAAATCTGGAAATACGGGCATATTCATATTATTACGGTAGCTCACAGAAGTTGTCTAAAAGTCCATTATAAATAAACTCTTGAGAATTCCTGCCGGTGTTTAATTTACATGTTGTACTTTCTGCCATGCACAAGAACAATTTTTCATTGCACTTTTCTCAGAAACCTGTGCTACATTTTGAGAAGAAAAATTATGTTTAACATTAAGATTTCATATTAAACTAGATAAGTTATTCTGTTTACTTTTAGTAGGATTAAACATGTATGTCTTGTATTTCTGAACTAAAACTGTATATTAACATTTTTTAAATGCATTTATAATGCATTTATCCATTTGATACTAGCTGAACGGGACATTATAATTATAGTAGCTATATGGAAAATGTCAAATTATTTTCAATGCATTTACAGGGTGAATTATTTGTTCAAAATGACAAATTCATTTTATTCATTCAGATGCCAGAAATGTGACTAAGTTATCTAGAATGAATCGTTCCTCTTAACACACCTTACCACAATATAATGTTTTTTAAAAATGTTACTTTATGTAGAGAATGGATAAATAAGGTGCAATTGTGATGGTATATAATAATATTACAAGGCAATTCTATGCAAACATTGCCTTATTGTAGGTTATAACATTTTTAGGGACAAAGAAACCAATTAAAAATAAATGATCAAAAATTACAATATTCAAACCTGTGCATAAGGAATCTACTGTTTCTAGACACATTTCTACAATTGGGGGAGCATATGTTTTTCAGCATATGGACAAAATGTGTTTGTCCACAACGATCCTCAGGTGACATTATCTACCCACTTTGCCTCAGAATTTTAATAACTCTGGGAAATAAGCTGCTACTACTGGTGTTGGTACTTTTAATTTGACCTAATAAAGCTTTAAATTATGAAAAAAACTATAGTCACTAGATTTATTGCATAGTGAATTTTAATAGAATGGTATTCTTATTTTTCACAATGTAACTCTATCATGTTGTACAATTTTTCGACTGTATGTGCTCAAAATAGTCATCCCAACAATTTTTGTACTATGGCGATTGGTAATTTAGTTGATCGGACAGGTTAGAAAGTTCTTTGGGAAAAGGATATCTTTGCATGTATTGCCTATCTGACAATATCCATGGGTGACCATCACTACTGTTTCCATGACCTAACTTTCGTACGTTTGCTGTCAGTCAGTTAATGGCCAGAACATCATCTGAATTATTTTTCAGACTTAATGCTATAACCTAAATCCAAATGGTTAATTTTAGAGATTGCATTGAAATGAACGATCGATATCCGAACGTTTATTGTACAAAGAATAAAATCTGAACGTCTATGGCCAACTTTATTTAGCACTGCTTTCAAAACAGGGTCACAACTAAGGCAGATAGCCACCCCACAAGAAAAAAAATCATATGCCAAATGATTTCAGCTGTTAGAAGCATTTTACAATATATTTCACACTCCAAACGTTTCTTTCTTACATTCCTGCTATCCTTCTGTATTTCTTTTATAAGAAGTCACTAATGCAAACAATTCTACACGAGACAAAATAAAATTTTTTTTAACCAAACTGAGACTTCGGGCCTATTTATGAAGCCTCAATTTTTTCTGGTTTAGTTTTTAAAGGGGAAATCGATTTTTTTTATACCCCAAAGCTGCTAAAACCTGTTGAGGTCATGTAGAGATCAATGTAGGGTTGCCATTTTGAAGTGCTGCTCAGGTCAAAACTTTCTGCCCGGAAAACCGAACAGGATTCCCCACGATTGACACGACGACCGCCCAATCGCCCCACCCCTCAACATCACAGCCTGCCCATCCATGTCATGGCCCGCCCCCTGCCCGGTGTCCACTGGGGGAAAAGGTGGCAACCCTAAATCAATGTCAGATGTCCCTAAAGATGTTTCTTGACATTGTGATCTGCATTGATTTTTCCCCAGGATTTTTTCGACATTTCCCGCATCATCTTTTTTGATAAATGAGTTAAATTCATGGATGAGAGTTAAATCGACTTTGTTTTACTAAAAAAAAAATTTGATAAATTCCAGTTATAGTAAATACCCCCCTTCAATTCACTAAACTTCTGTTAGAGGCTTTTGGTTTAGGAAAGACTTCAAACTTGCCCATGGCAGTACATTTTAGCCAAGCCTATACTGAGAAATAATAAAGAAATAATAGTTTTTTTTATCAGCTATATAGTGTTAAAATGAATTTTACTACACAAAAAACACTGATAAATCACAGTCATTTTGATGATAAGTTCTATGAGGCAGGGATCACCTTGCTTGTTTGTCTTTAGAACATGGCACTTATAGTATTTGTAAATCTCACTATTTGTTTCTATTGAATGCTGGCCATAGACGTGCAGATACAATCCTCAATTCGTACAATTTTGGACCATGTGTGAAGTTTCTCGACATTTTTCATCAGTCGTTTAGATGATTGGACAGGTTAGAAAATTTCTGTTTGCTGACGATAATATCTCTGCGTGTATTGCAGATCTGACGATTTTCAGTGAGAGACTGTCACCAGCTTTTGTCTGACATAAACTTTCGTACGATTGCTGTCAGGGCAGAACATCGGCTGATCTGTTCTTTTCTACTTTATTTGATCTGAAAGGTTAGTGGCAGATCGGGAGATGGGACGTCCAATCCTTTGTCCGATATTGCAGGTAAATCTGCACGTCTATGGCCACCTTAATGCAATGTTTGTCTTCTTTGTACAGCTCTGTATAAATAAAATGATACATATGTGCATACAGTAATACAATATTCACCACAAAAAACTGCTTTAAACTTTCTAACACCTATTTCTAGCACCTATTTTATTTTTCGCTATCGTACTAGGAAAATGTTTACTGCTTCAAGGGTCCCTATAATAACAGAATTAAGAATATTACTATCAATATTAGGCTATGCTAAAAGAAAGACTATATCAGGTTAAATAATCTAGGCCTTTTTACTGGTACTTTCCCTCCATGAATGAAAACCTTGTCCTTGCAGAGGTACAGTTCTAAAGCATATTATTCTGAGAATCTTATGATGGCTACTGTTGCAGAAAATCCAAACATCTAGGTATATAAGCATTGCAAATGGTGGGGAAATTATTGCAAAAAACAAAACAAAATATATATATATATATATATATATTTATTCATGTACATTTCTCTCTACAACTACCTTATACAGAACATCATAATTGTTATTGAAATTCAATGTGGAATATATATGAACTTAATTTTTTTTATCCAACAAATGAAAAGTAAAACGCTGAAATACAATAACATTATTAACATATTCTTGAGTTATCTTGGATACATTATTTTCTCTTGTAGCCAATGCCCTGGCTTCAGGCACTAGATAGTTAAAAACAAATATCCAATATAGGTTTATACCAAAACAAGGACCAGTAGTGACAGAATTTGTTTATAAAAATTATTTGTAAATATTTCTCTGCACCTATTCAGAGGCTAGTCTTTATTAAAACTTACAGCGAAGTAATTAAAAATGACAGTACTTTCTGATGACCAATGTCCTATGAAGTCACTGTATTCCTTTTAAATTTGCAGATGCTTTAAGAATCATAAACTGTTGATGTGACTGTTATTTGTTTAGATTTTCTATACGTTAAACCTAAAGCTATGTCAAGAACCCTGTAAATATTTTAAACATCAATAACTTTACCGGTGTTAAGAAGTCCCTGATGTAATCTTGACTGTTAATGTTTATTGTGAATAATTATTAAACATTAGAGACTACTAATCCAGAATTGTTCACCCAGCATCACAAAACAATAAAAGAGGCACACTATTTTTTTTTTACCCCTGTAATTGTGCTGTCCTGCAAACTAATGAATTTGACATTCATCAGATGACTTCGAGATTTAAATGATCTGGTACCGTTCGCAGAAATATATATATATATATATATATATATATATATATACGCTAAATGCATCTTACCTATACCAGAGTAATCCAGTATACATATGCTGTGCTAATAGTTTTTGCAGTAAAACCTGCTGCTTTATCATGGTTCTCAAAAAATGTTAAGATCAGGTAAAAATTCACGTCTCTTGTTTAAACATGCTGAAAATGAAACTGCTTTCCCTGCTGCTGTTGAAAAGGCACCCACTTTATTTTGTCTATTGCCTTGGCTGAGTGTGCTACTGTGTGTGTTGTGTGGTGGAAATGATGCTGGGGGGGGGAAGGGATGTAGTAAAATACAACAGGGGTTTAAGGGTCACCAGCTCTTAGCCTGAACATGACCACTTCTTTAAAGCATGAGCACATCACGTGACCCATCCCAGGCTGTTAATAATTTATTCTGAGCACGTTTTGCTCCTGAGGAAATGCTTTGTTCTCTTGGTTTCCCTGATGCCCCCTCCTCCTCCTCCATCACCACCCCCTACTACCTCCAACAGAAAAACACACATATATATTTATTTTTTTTCTACCATTACCCTCAAATAAACTCACAAACACCACTTAGTTCATATCAATGGTTAGGTGTCATTAAAAAAATACATGAAGAGTGCTGAGAATGTATCATGTCTAGTGAGCTGCCAGTGGCATTTTGTGGCACTAAGAAAAAAAAAACAAGTCTTGCTTGAGTTGAAATTATTTGTGACAGGTCACATTTTTCTTGAGAATATATAAATGATCAGATTTTACCACAAGCCTTTTAATTTCAATGGAAGGTGAATGCTTCTAAATCCACACCACTGCCAGAAAAGAAACATTCTTTAAAATTCAAAGACCAAGTCTATTTTGACTGCCAATAACCCTCTGTATGAGCCCCTCACATCTTCCAGTGCACTTTGAATAAATCTGCCAACAGCACAAGCACTGAAGTTTCCCCTGCTCTCCTCAGAGAATAACAAGCACATCAACAACGTCTGAGGGAACAGGATCACAGTGTTTGTGCATTTGCTTATTCACTAGCACGTCCCCAACAATGAAGAGCAGTCGTTTTTCCTTATTATTTGTGTAAATCAGTTTAATTTTGGGGATTCACATTACTAGCGCCTTATCTTTCCGCGGCAGGACATCATTAATTATGCTAATTGTGCGGGCGGATATACACCCCCCTTGATGGTAGTGAGAGTGTGTTTTTTTTCTGCTGGTTGGTAAAGGGAAGGAGACGCCCTGGGGTCGGATCACATGATATTGTCTTCGCGCCACTTTCGTAAAGCCCCTTTTTCCTGCAGGTTTTTGAGCATGGCTAAAGGTAACGTGTTAATCTTTGTGGGGGGGATAGTGTTTCCTGCACCCTCTGCTTTGCCCATACAGCCTTGCCTGCAACACCCTTTGCCCGTGGAGTGGGTGCAGGGCTCGGCTGTGCGTGTGGGTTGCAGAGATTCCCTACTACGTACTTCGCAATACACGGCGGTGCTGCGTTGCTCCTGGGCAGGGGAGGAGGCAACGTGTTCTGTGGGACCATTTAAGAACCGCTTTATTCGCACGTGGGCTGCCCTGGCACGGTGTTCTACTGTAACACTTCTGTGGGACTCGCTCACATGGCGCCCGTGGCTGCTGATAGGTCGTGCACAAGCCTGGCTGCCTTCCATAGAGGCGCACTGATTGCTGCTGCGCTCATTCACACTGGCGGCTTTAACCCCACACAGACGACCTGTCTAAGCCACCGGCTTCCAGCTGTCGAACTACACTTCCCAGCATCACTGCTAGAGGTATAGTTAAACAACTGGAGGGCCTGTTTTTGTTCGTTATAGCACATGGCGCCGGGAGAAAGGATGGGGATCGCATTGATTCCGTTTCACTTTATCTCGGGCCTTGGATCTGTTCCCTGTTTGTCCCCGTGGTGTCTGTGCACCTTCCGGGCTACACCATGGGAATTGTAGTCCCTTTATCTCCATGTGTTCGACTGACGCGCTAACACTCCGTGCCTGGCTTTGCTTGTGCACTGTCGTGCCTCCATTTATAGCAGACACGTGTCTGTGTTCCCCCTTTTAAACCCTTTCACTTTCCACACTGCCGTACCCATTCGGACAGCTGTCGGCTCGAGTGGCATGCTGGGAACTGTAGGCAACACCTGACTGCATCAATCGTGGTTTAATTGCTCGTTAGTGTAGTGTTGACGCCTCGTGCAAATGTGGGAACCTTCTCGGGATTAGTTGGGGAACAGCCTTGGGGAAAGTGCTCCCGTTCAAGATGGAACTGCTGAACTGCAAAAGCCAGCATTGTGAGGCGTGCGTAGATGCGAATGATAACCACTGGAAGCACCTGCTTGTATCGTGGGAAGCGACGAGCCGCCGCGCTCTCTGTGTATTGAGGGGAACACACGTGCATCGGCCATTTAAATGCGCTGCTTGGGGATGGCTCGATGGAAGCTCCGTCCTTCCTGTTTGCGCTTGTGTTTACGGAGGGGGTGGGCGCGGAGCTAAGAATGCTGGGTGCGTGCCGCGGATTGCAATCTGGCGCTGGTGGGGTTAAGGTTTGGCGCGGTTTTTTTGTACCGTTTGAATAGCTGGGACTTCACTTCCCACAATGCATCGTTCCTTCCCTTTAATCTCAGCACGAGGGACTGGGGCGCGTGGTTCAGAGTCCCGCAGAAGCGCCGTGCGAGTGCGTGCAACAGGGACACCGCTGCGGCTTCAGGTAAACCAACCGGTGGGTTAATATAGGTGGCATCTCTCTGGCCTCTACTTCCCCAGCCTCCACCACACAACAGCATTGTCCTTTGTGTGCCAAAAAGCATGGCACTTAACTTCACTACACACTGGCCTCATCTGACTGCATCCCTCCATCATCAACATTTCCACTTAACCAAAGGAACTTTCGTTTCACTATGCTCTAACCCAAACTGGGAAAAAAACCCAAGGGGTTACTGTTTTTTTTTTTGTTTTGATATTTTTTTTAAGCAAAGTCCTTTTTAGCATCAACTCTTTTGGAACAAGATCTTCTAGTGGTGTAAGTGCTGCCAAATTTATATTGGCTTTATTTATGCAATAAAGCAGTTTAGTATGGGTGTTTTCAGTATATTATGCTATTGTTTTTTGCATAGGAAGCATGCTCTTATTTGAACTCATTTTATGGTTACCTCACCTGATCTGCAGTTTCACAACCAACCCTCCCACCATTGCGTATTAGACAGGCCTGGGGCAGTGCTTTAGCTCTTCACATCTACATAGGACCTTATTTTGTGTATAGAATTTACATTGATTTTTTTTTTTTTAAGTTTTAAGGATGCTCTGTAATTGTAAAGCTGCTTTTAATGTTAAAAGTTTTAGCCAGTTCCTGTGTATATATTGATACACATTAATGTGCTGTGACCTGTCTGGGTTGTGCAAAAGTGCTTATAGTGCAGGTAGAACTTAGACCTACTGCACAGTAAGCACTTCCTGCATCATCAAGGCACATGCATCTCCCTCTGCTGTGGACTCCTATGCTCAGTAGTCTCCTTGTGTTAAGGTGCATCTAGTGCAGTTAGTGACATAGCGTAGCATCTACTGCCCTAAATGCTCCTTTTGGCACAGGGTGTTCCATGATCATCTCTCGACTGATTACCTTTCCCTAAAGCCTACCTCGGACTTGGATTGACAATTGCTGTCAAAGCAGTTCCAAAGTGCTCATAGTGCAGGTAGTTGTATTCATGTTCTACTGTAATATGGGCACTTACAGTACTGCTGGATAATATGCATCGTCACGCTTGGTGATGGATTCCTGCTCCTGTCAGTTTAGCTGGTTTGCATCAGCTGGCTACTGTGCTGTGCAAATCCATGCAAAACTGACTGTGGCTGGGAAAGTTCTCTGGAATTTCTAAAAGGATTGACTTCAAGTATCCAAAACTAGCTCCTCTGTGGGTGGGGATTTGTTGCACTACTTGTGTTTTTATTAAAAGTATTGCACTTGTCCCGGCCTGTGGATGAAAGATGGACTTTCTGCTTTGAGCTCACCTTAGTAGTAGTGTAAATTGTTTTGTTGTTCGCGGGTGGATCACGATGCAATTTTATTTAAGTTTGGTAGGAGAAAAATTGCACGGTATCCATCTGTAAACCGCAGAATGCCTGTCCAGTTCATAGATACTGATTATAAACACCAAATAATTTAAGAATTTTTTTTACTCTTTGGAAGTACAATTTATATTTTCTATGTATTTTGTTCTTGCTAATTGAAATCTTTAAGTTTGATCTATTGATGTTCTGAAATAAAAATTGCATTTTTCCATGAATCTGCCTGCTTTGTGAGCTTCATAATTTTGCACAGTTACGTTGTTTCTCAACTTCTTACCTGTCAAACATAGGATATATGTCAAGGACCTTACACACACACGTGTTTTTCGTTTCATATTTTTATCTATGGGGTAATTGTTGCCTGGCGATGACTGACAATAGTGTTAAAGGACCAGTAACGTAATTTTAAAAAAAAAAATTAGTTTGTATAGATCAAAAAAACGCAAAGTCTTTATTAAAAAATAACGTGCCGAAACTCTGCTTGCACTCTTCAGAAAAGCCGGCAGGGCAATGATCCATCGTGCGGCGCTCTTTCTCCTATAGAAGGCAGGGAGGAGGAATCGAGCGGCGCATGATGGATTGTCGCCTTTTCGGAAGAGGAGCACGAGCAAAGTTTTGGTAAGATATTTGTTTTAATAGACTAAAGTTACATATGGCTTGGGTTTTTTTTTTTCTCGTTCTATACAAACAAATTTTAAAAAAAATTACTAGTCCTTTAAAGGAGCCTTGTCGTGAAGGCTAGTCCTTTAAAGGAGCCTTGTCGTGAAGGCGTTAGTCCCAAAAAGTCATGTAGTGTAACTTGTGGCAATAAATTACTTGAATTAATTATGACTTCACTCATCTTCATAAACCGCACTTATGGGCCTATTTTGTGCTGTTCAAAACATTGGTGAAAAACACTGACGTTGCCCATAGCAACCAATCTGATTTTTGTTTTCTAACTTGTAGGTGGCTGAAATATAATTGCTGATTGGTTGGAAAACAAAGCAAAGATGTGATTGGTTGCTGTGGGCAGGATCACAGTTGATGATTTTCTGCACTGTTGGAATACAGCATGATAAATTGACCCCTTACTGTCTAGTAGTCACCATCTGAAACCCACTCCGTATTTAGCTACTTACAGGCAGATTTTGCTGAATATGTTAACTTGCTATTTTTAGTAAACACTGAGCTGGCCAACTGTAATAAAAAATAAATTGCATACAAGTTAATAGAAAAACAGTTGACAAGCAAAGGTTGGGTTTATCGCTTCTATATAAGTAGCATCTGGAAGCAGGTAGTCAACACAAATTTCTTTTCAAGTATGGTCCTCCAGGCATTTCACCATTGCCACCTGCCAGTAATATCCAATGGAATTGTCTGACACCACTAATACAAGCTTTTTTTTTTTTTTTCTTTTCTTAAGCCAGTGCTTAATGCCAGACAGTATACTGACAGTTTCTAGATAGTTCTCAAATACATTTGTATGGGCTTTCTGTGTGTAAATGGTAATAAGTAACAAGTTTTGTTAAAATCTTATTTTGGCTCGTGTAACCTAGAGGAACGCAATTTCGTTCTATGTAGATCATCATTGTGGTGTTATACTAGTAAACACAGTGGTGGTTTTGGAAGACAACTGCATCTCCAAAAGTCTATGTAAAAGTGGGTACATATTTTGTACTGTATATGGCCTGGTCCATTTGTGCACGTGTTCTTGTCTGCATAGTAATACATCACGTGAATCAGTGTAAAGCTGGCCAAAACATGTGGATTTTCTCCTCATATTGGATGAGCGATTGTACGCTGCAACTAGCCTTTCAAAGTAGCAAAAAACGTTTCTGTCCATGACTGCAATCGTACGAAAGTTTTACGTCCGGCTAGTAGTGACAGTCGCCTATTGATGCGCCAAATCGTAGGTAAGTCATAGGAATGTCGGACAGCGTGCATCCAACAAGACTATTTGATGAACACATGCAGCGTTGCATCCGACGGATGCATGCTGTGACAACGTCCGATATTCCTATTACTTACTTTAGATTCGGTGCATCCGATGTGACACCTACGCAGAACGGAAGGTATCGGATGTCAAAATGCCCGTGTAGTTCTACTCTCACGGGGTTGTACACCTTGCAAACGTTTGTTCAGTTCTTTTCAGGTTGTTCACCATAAATCATGACTAATCTTTCTATATATTTTTTTTATTTTACAATTTTTCTGATATTTAAAGTTAAATGTTCCTGTCTGGTGTTTTGAGTGTAGCAGCTCCATAATTAAGGTTCAGATTCTGAGCTGTTACTACTGCTACTTTGCTACATTAGTTGATGCATTTCTTAGCAGCATCTGTGGAATATTAGCAACTATTGTACGAATTATAAAAGCTTTAATGAAACTTCAGGATTCTGCTCAGCAGGGCCAAAGATAAGAAATATATCAACTAAGGCCCAGGATACACAAGCGGTTTTACCACATGTCCATGCAGCAGTTTTTAAACAGCAGCTCGTAAATACGCTAGCATAGTGGGCCATTGCCTAAGCTTGAAACCACTTAGCACATGTACGCAGTGGTCGGCTCTTTTTTTTTTTTTTTTTTCCCCCGTAGTAAAAAAGGCATGTGCGTCCAGGGCCTAAATATCAATTTAGCACAGTTTATAGATTTGCGGACCCCCTCCAGTGCCTCTTTAGGAGGACCTAAGACGATCGAAAATTAATCTTTACATTTCAATACTAGAAAACGGGTCACAAATCGAACATAGAAAGTAACTAAGTCTTTGGGGGAAATTTACTAAAGGGCGAAGTGTTCGCCGGTGTGATGTCATTTCGGCACTTCGCTGATTTACTAACGGTAGCTGGCGTAATTTCGATGGCATAATTTCGCCAAGGAGATAGACTCTGGTGCAACTCCGCAATCTAACTCCAGGCAAATTTTTGGTCTGGCGAAAGAGCGCTACTAGGCAAACTCACTGTCTTTGATTTTACTGACCCTTGCCTTTGCCACCTCAGACCAGGCGAAGTGCAATAGAGTAGATATGAGTTCCTCAAAAAAAAGTTGAAAATTTTTCTAAGTCCCAAAAAACGCTGGCGTTTTTTCCTATTTAAAGGGTGATAGACTGAAAAAGATCGTAATTTTTTTTTGGGGTACCCTCCTTCCCCCCCTACATTTGCCAACATATGTCACCTAAACTATACTGTGGGCACATGTGTAGGGCATTATAACAACATTATATAAGTTTATTAAGGTTCCCTGGCCTTGTATAGTGTAATATTTGCTGCATATACAGCCATTGTACTTTAACTGCACGCCATATGCAAATTAGCCAACATTAGCGTAACTTCGAACTGCTGAGCGTAATTTCGGATCTTCGTGAATTAGCGTTGTCCAGGCGAATTTACGCCTGGCGAAGTGTTGCGAAGTGCGCAAATCCATTGCTGGCGAATTTTCGCCGGTTAGTGAATTTGGCCCTTTATTTGTAGGGAACTATCTGAAACCAACTGAACTAAAAAAAAGTTTGAAGATGAACAACTCCTGTACGATAATATAATGTGCATAAGAAGGATGTCTATTGTACACTGGAACAAAGTCAGAATGTGGAGAGTCTGATTTCAGTATTGGTACTAGCTTGTATATGGATTATGTAGCCTGTTTAGTGCCTGGAGTTTGTATTAATTTGCTATGAAAGCCTGCAGGGAAACTTAAAGGACCAGTAACATCAAAAAAAATGTTAAAAAAATTTGTTGGTATACATCGAAAAAAAACCACCAAGACAAATTAAACTTTAAAATTGCAAAGCCTTTATTAACTTACTGAAACACTTCCCCCCCCCCCTTCAGAAAAGGCGACCATCCATCCTGTGGCGCTTGATTTCTCCTCCCTGGCTATTCTACGGACAGCGTGTCCTCTGCCCCCCATCTTTTTCTTCATCCTGGTGGGGGCAGAGAGCAGTGGGTGGGCTGGAAAGAGGAGATGGCACCAGGGTGGTGGTGCTGGTGTTAGTTCTGCAGTTGCAGCCCATAGTTATAGCCATAAGGTCTATATCCAAAGGCGGCAGGCATGAAGCTGGTGGCGTCCCTCAGGATCATGCTACTTGTTTGCCTTTTGAACCTTTTTTTCTTTTGCAGGAAGCTGCCATTATTAAACATGTCTGCTGATTCTGGGTCCAAAGTCCAGTAGATTTCCTTGCCTTGCTCCTGGGGGATTTTTATCCAAGCAGTCAGTGAGCCCCAAGAAGAGACTGACCATCCGTGAGATCTGCGAGTTCATCAGCAACCGCTTCCCTTACTACGGGGAGATGTTCCCCACCTGGCAGAAATCCATCCGCCACAACCTCTCGCTCAATGACTGCTTTGTAAATATCCCCCGGGAGCCCGGAACAGGAAACTACTGGACTCTGTACCTGGAATCAGCAGACATGTTTGATAATGGCAGCTTCTTGCGAAGGAGAAAAAGGTTCAAAAGGCAAACAAGTAGCGAGATCCTGAAGGACCCCAGCAGCTTCATGCCTGCCGCCTTTGGATATAGACCTTATGGCTATAGCTATGGGCTGCAGAACTACCACCAGCACCACCACCCCCGGTGTCGCCTCTTTCCAGCCCACCCACTGCCCTCTGCCCCCACCAGGGTTAAGTAGAGCTGCAGAAGATGCGGGCAGAGGACACGCTGTCAGTAGAATAGCCAGGGAGGAGAAATCAAGCGCCGCAGGATGGATGGCCTTTTCTGAAGAGGAAGGGAAGCAAAGTTTCGGTAAGTTATTTCTTAAAGGCTTTGCTATTTTAAAGTTTAATTTGTCTTGTGTGTTTTTTTTTTTTTACATATTTATTTTTTTGATGTTACTGGTCCATTAAGATGAATGTGGCTGTGGGCTCATGGCCCCTTTTGCCACCCCAACTGCCACTTTAGCCCCAGGCAAACCCTGATTTATACTATACAATGTCTTATATTGTACAAATTTGTGTAGTTTATAGCGTATTTTTGTGCTTGCTGTGGGAAATTGTATTTCCTCAATTCAATTTCTATAATGCTAGAAGAAAATCAGAAGGGATTATACAAATACAGTCACTAATAATCTTATGATGAAGGGAAGGATCAGATCAGAGATGCTTGGCTACGGGCACACATACTGTACATATTTACTGTGCGTTTTCAGCTCTGTTTGCAGCACGTTTAAATAAATAAAGCTGTACGCCGCGTATCTGCTCTAGCGATTTTAAGTTTAGGCAAAAAATATCACTAGCGTATACGCGTCACTCAGCACAGTGGTGCAAACTTAGATGAAAAAGCGCATATGTGCCTGTTGCCTTAGGGTGGTGGCCACATTCAAATACGGGGAGATTAACTGCCCAGCGACAAATCTCCTCCTCTGATTCTGTTTTCCAAAGTTTCCTTGTGAGGCAACTTTGGATGACTTCAGAAAATGTATCGATCAGAGTGCCATCCTGCCAGCGATTCACATTCTTGCTAGCGGGAAGAGCCACCACCCTTATGGCTCTAGGTGAAAGCTTCACCATAAGGGAATGCAGGAGTAAACACAGCGTTCTTCTCAAATCGCGTAAAGTTCTCAAGTTTTACTTGATACTATCTAACATCAGCATCAAACATAAACCACTGCTTAATGTTGGTTATTTTATGTTTAAGACTGTTTACTGTGGTCAGCACTTTCTATCAGAGAGTATCTTGGTATTGCAGCATATGATACCCCCACATTTAAGTTGTAATCTTCTGATGAGGCCAAAGGTGCCCTGCAAGAAAAAAAAAAAAAAAAGTATCTTGAATAATCATTCATCCCAATATTGCATGTCTTGTGATATTAATCTTACACTTGTCCAATAACTTCCTCCTTTAAGCACCACCTGAATTTTGTATTTCACTTGCACTCCATGTCAGATGTTTTTGAACATTAATCTCACTTAAGGGATGTTTTAGAAAACTTTTTTTTTCATGGCAACCGGAGCTTTCTAAATCTGAAGATTTTGTGCAATTTTGCTGCTATAACAAGATATACATCAATATTTCTCAGTATTAATAATTCTTATGAAGAGTAGCGGGCATATTTTATGCATGGAAATCCAACTGATTTGGAAAGCCCCATGTCTCTCAAATGCAACAATTCCAACTATGTATTTAGAGATTTGTGGTTCTACTAAATTTTTAAAGCTCTGCTGCAAAATTTCACACACTTTAGATTTGATGGATAAAACATCCCAAATTCTATTCCAAGCTGCAAAGCTACATAAAACTTAATCAGATTTGTATGAAAATTCATTTTAATTGTTTTACAGCTTGCAGTTTGCACCATTATATGTCCCACTTATCCTCATGTATACCATGGTCTGTTTGATGCCCAGTATGCATAGATTTATCAACTGTAACTTATGAAGACCTCTAATGAAGGCACAAAATTATCATTCTAGCCTTCATTTATGCTACACCAGCAATGCTTGCGTATTCATTTGTTTAAATCAACTTTGATTTGTCCTGGTGTATGTGCTTCTTGGTGTGCCTATAAAACCGGAAGCCGGCAGTGTAAGGTCATGGGCGGAGAGCAGGCAGAAGAGCTCAACTCAAACACACCTGTGACCTGCAAATGGGGTATCGAGGTGGTGGCCGGCCCACACATCAATATTGTCTGCGGTTGGGTCTATATAGGGTGCAGTTAAGACCAAGTAACTTCCTGAACTCGCTCGGGGTTTCTGTACTCTATTGCTTGAGCTTCCTGCAGACTAGATAGACACAAGCACGAATGGGAAAGTATAATAGATTTGCTGTTTTGTACCACTCCAGGTGGGAAAGATAATGCTTGAAATTGCTTTGACCATCTGAATGTAAACCATTTATATTATAAACAAAATCTTTTTAAGTGTTCAGGTTTCCTATCTTGAAATCAGTGTCACAGTAAAGCAGTAAAACAAATTGCTTAGATATCCAAATACTTTTGCAAAGCACTACATTATCAGACTTCAAGAGTAAAAAAACAATTCAGATAAACCATAATTCACCATAGCACATATCCTTGGTGCATATATAAAATCTCTTACATAGTTACATAGTTAAATTGGGTTGAAAAAAGACAAAGTCCATTAAGTTCAACCCCTCCAAATGAAAACCCAGCATCCATACACCCCCCCCCATACTTTCACATAAATAATATATACCCATACCTATACTAACTATAGAGCTTAGTTTAACAATAGCCTTTGATATTATCTGTCCAAAAAATCATCAGGACTACTGATGTCTGTGAGTAGGGTTGCCACCTGTCTGGTTTTGACCCAGACAGTTGTTTTGTTCTTGTTTTTTTAAAGGGCTGTTCGGGTCAAAACTGGCTGCCTGATTTTCCAAATTAGGAAAACCGGGCAGAATTTCCTGAGATTGACAAATCGCCATGTCATAGCCCTGCCCCCACACAGCACAATCCCGCTCCGTCATGGCCCCACCCCCACTACGTCACTGATCCCATGAATGGGAAAGTGAAGAATTTCCTAGTACAGGTAAGCTCAAAAATCATGACTACGAGAGTCTTTAGCTAAAGTCTGCAAGTGATGGTTTTTTTTTAAATTAAGAGGTTTTCTTTTATCTTTAATGTATTGATACATATATTTTTTTTATTATATATATTAATTCCACAGTAAAGCATTCCTCAATTTTAACTGAATTTCCCAATGGTTGTATAGATCAGTTTCAATGTTTCTCTTTTAATATTAGATTGGTAATTATTTCTAAGTCTAGTTGTTGGAAATCCTATATCTAGCTTTTAACTGAAAATGATGTTTGTGGTTTTTCTGCACTTTACACTGGAATGTACATTAAGTAGACCATTGGTTGTAACATAGGAAATAGCAAAGCATTTTAGTATTCTTTGCATGACTTCAGGGAATTTCCATCTTAATTGAAAATCTGGTAGTAAAGAACAGTCACTTGTATACTCTTAATTCAACCACTCTTGCATTATACATTCCTCATTATGTTCTATGATTGTAAACACTGAAATTCCTCCCCCCCTTTAGCCATGTGACAATATACACCATTGTAGAATGCTATGTTATCTAGTCATCTATGCATTTTAACAAATTTGTGTTCTATGTTTTTTTTGTCAGGAAGTTGCTGTTACATTGGTTAACTATCCTTTGTGATAATTTACACACTAAAATATACTGATGGTCTATTTGTAGAAATTGCTTTCAGAACTGCAACACTATGGCCAAAAAAATATTTTTACCTGATCTGCAAGGTACATGTTGCTGAAGAGATAGTACAAGAGTTATGCTAACTAATTTTTAAAACCGTTAAGCAGGGGTACATTAAGGCAGTGACCTCTAAATTTATACAGACAAATACAATAGGTACTTGCACTCACCCCATTATTAATATATTTAGGACATTGAGACAGGGCAACCATGTTTGGGAGTTTTAACCTTGAAAGCAAGCAAGTTTGTAGGTAAAGCTTTTGTAAAATGTGTACTGAAGTTGAGTGCAGGAAATGGCCATACCAGGTATGACTGATGTAGTTGGCCAACTTAAATATATTTCAATATATGGACAAACAATCCCTGTTTTATTTAAAGGGTAAGGCATTTTTAGTATCTAAGGCACATAATGTCTCAATTTCCATTTGTCTATATGTATTTTGTGGTCACAGCCTCATTGCACCCCTGCTATATATACTATGTATGTATGTATGTATGTATGTATATGTGTGTATATATATACTTTGCAGAAACGAAGATGCACACCAGGATTTAGCAAAAAGGTTAAAAATCCATTTTCATTAATTTACATTAAAAAAGAGCTGGTCAACGTTTCGTTCTAAATCTAAGACCTTTATCAAGACCCTGTTCACATTAAGCCCTCCGTGAATAAATAACTAAAAACATGTCACTCACCAATTCGTGCCCGCCCACATGATCATGTGACTGTGAGGAAACCCAACACCAGAGTATAGGAATAAATGGTATCTTGTTACTAAAATATATAAACCAAAAATGTTACATATAAACATGTTATATGAAACATCCAGAATCTTAGACAGAGAAACATGTTAATACTGAATGGCAACATAGTATAAATTGCAAAGTAACCATTAACGTTGATTTAGATAGCATAAGTATTTAAAGGGATACTGTCATGGGAAAAAAATTTTTTCCAAAATGAATCAGTTAATAGTGCTGCTCCAGCAGAATTCTGCACTGAAATCCGTTTCTCAAAAGAGCAAACAGATTTTTTTTATATTCAATTTTGAAATCTGACATGGGGCTAGACATTTTTTCAATTTCCCAGCTGCCCCAAGTCATGTGACTTGTGCTCTGATAAACTTCAATCACTCTTTACTGCTGTACTGCAAGTTAGAATTATATCACCCCCTTCCCTTTCCTCCCCAGCAGCCAAACAAAAGAACAATGGGAAGGTAACCAGATAGCAGCTCCCTAACACAAGATAACAGCTGCCTGGTAGATCTAAGAATAGCACTCAATAGTAAAAACCCATGTCCCACTGAGACACACTCATTGAGAAGGAAAAACAGCAGCCTGCCAGAAAGCATTTCTCTCCTAAAGTGCAGGCACAATGACCAGGGGCAGCTGGGAAATTGACAAAATGTCTAGCCCCATGTCAGATTTCAAAATTGAATATAAAAAATCTGTTTTCTCTTTTGAGAAATGAATTTCAGTGCAGAATTCTGCTGGAGTACCACTATTAACTGATGCGTTTTGAAAAAAACATGTTTTCCGATGACAGGATCCCTTTAATTTACGTATCCAAAACGTTTCACGTTGCAACAGTACTTTCGATCTGTCACCCCCCCGCCTCAAAGGGGGATGTGGTCTATAGCTGTAAATCTAAACGTAGGTAATCTATGCCCCTTTTCTAAAAAATGTTTGGCAACTGGTTTATTGGTTGTATTATCTCTAAAGGCCGTACTAATTGCGGAACGGTGGCCGTTCATCCGCAATCTTAATGTTTGGTCAGTTTTCCCAACATATGATAGCCCACAGGGGCATGTTATTAAATACACCACATGAGTGGTAGTACAGGTAATATGGTGTCTAATAGAAAATCTTTTACCTGTTTGGGGGTGGTGAAACGATATTCCCGGTGTCATATATCTACAAGATGTACAATTTGGACATCACCCAGGTTTCCCTCCACTTAGCCATCCTCTCATGGTCTTAGAATAACATTTTATTGGATCACTTTTGACTAGAACATCTCTCAAATTGGTGCCTCGCCTGTAACACATCATCAGGGGTCCCTTTGCGATTTTCCCCAATGCATTGTCAGCCGCTACAATCTTCCAAAGGTCCCTAACCCCCTTGTTAGTTATCTTGGCACCGGTGTTAAAGGTAGTGGTAAAGGTAAGTGCTGGTTCTTTTTTCACTTGTATAGCCCTCTCACTACACCTCACCCTACACCTAGCAGTCTCCAGAGCATTTAGTAAGACTGAATCCGGGTATCCTCGCTTCTTGAAGTGAAACCACATCTCATTCAACTGATGTTCTGCACATTCTTTATCAGAATTGTTAGAGTACCCTGCAGAATTGTGAGATGGGCAAGGATTTTTTCATTGGGTCTGGATGGCAACTGTTATAATGCAAAAGCACATTTTTATCCGACATGTTTTTAGTTATTTATTCACGGAGGGCTTACTGTGAACCAGGTCTTGATAAAGGTCTTAGATTTAGACCGAAACATTGACCAGCTCTTTTTTAATGTAAATTAATAAAAATGGATTTTTAACCTTTTTGCTAAATGCATCTTCGTTTCTGCAAAGTGTGTAATTGGCCATTGATGGTAGCACCCAGGTATTACACTTTAACGGTGTGCGTTAGGGATAGGAATTTACTTCATTTGTGGAACATCAATATCAAATATGCATTATAGCATTGTTTTGGGCAAGGCCTTTTTGTAGTGGTTATTGGTGGTTTTGTGTGTTTCCCTGTAAGTTTAATAAATACACCCATTTATTCAACACTGGGTAATATGCTGGCATTTCATAAATGTGTTAAAATAATAGGCAGGCCCTTCTTATACACTTCACAGTAACGGTTATTTATACTGAAACTACAAGTGGCAACCTATGAACAGCAGATCAACCATCAACAACTTTGTTGGAGACAATTGAGGACCGGAACATCAAAACATTGTGGCTAAATCTACCATTCCTTGAGATAAGCAGCAAAATCAGTGTTTCACCTGGGTGGGTCAACAGAAGTGGGTAGACACTGGCAGCTTCATAGAATTGATGTCTGATCATTTTTTACTTTTTATACACACATGACATAAAACACAAAAAAATCCTCCTTTTCTCATTTCTGAATGTTTTATGCAAACTAAGAATTCAATTCTACTCCACCGCCACAAACAGGGTTCAGAAGTCTGCAGCAAAACTGCGTTGTATATTCCATTAACTTGGCAATATTTATTAAACTAAAAATATAAGAATACAGAATATTAATAAAAATGCTTCTGTAAAACAGGTGCTGCTTCAGTACTTCAAGTAAGTAATAAGTATTTCAAGTCTGTAATTTAGTCTCAGAATAGTGGTTTCGGTTAGAGGTTTCTGCCAACAGCACATTTTTTCAGGAAATTCTCACACAAAGACATACAGCACTGTCAGAATGAAAGGCCTTGCAACTCCTTTTGGCTATATCCTTAAATGAACTTTTGATCACTATTTATTATGAACTAGCTTGGAGCCCACTCCCATTTAAAACCATATTCATCATCTTCTAAACAAATAAATATATAACAGGAACAACAGATCACTAAATAAATTATCTATACTTCAAATATAAACAATTACGCATGGTTTCATTTCACACAACTTCTCAAATTATTAGATTGGTAAAATGTCAATAAATAAAATGTATTCCAGTGTTATCTGATGCAATGCATGTCTCACAGAATCTCTCCTCAGTGCCTTGGTGAATGGTAAAGGATTTGTCAACAGGTCACAAGTGATGTTAAGACAAAGTATAAGTGGAGATAAGTTTGTCTTTCATTCATAAACCACTATGTTTTTTAGACAACTTTCAGATTTTGTTAACATTTTTATTCTGAATTTAGTTTCAGTTCTGTTTGCCATCAAGTCATTCTAGGATGTATATATAATGTATGCATTTTGAAGAAGATATTTCCTGCCTCATTTAAAGGCCAATATTGTTTTATGCATAATGTATTGAAATGAAAATGAGTTTGTTCTCTTCTGTTAACCTCCTTTTTAGTTTCAGCAGCAATGCATAGATCTTTCATCCCCCCCACCCAAACCACATTACTAACACTTGTCCAACTTAAAGGGATCCTGTCATCGGAAACCTTTTTTTTTCAGAACGCATCAGTTAATAGTGCTACTCCAGCAGAATTCTGCACTGAAATCCATTTCTCCAAAGAGCAAACAGATGTTTTATATTCAATTTTGAAATCTGACATTTTGTCAATTTCCCAGCTGCCCCATGTCATGTGACTTTTGCCTGCACTTTAGGAGAGAAATGCTTTCCGGCAGGCTGCTGTTTTCCTTCTCAATGTAACTGAATGTGTCTCAGTGGGACATGGGTTCTTACTATTGAGTGCTGTTCTTAGATCTACCAGGCAGCTGTTATCTTGTGTTAGGGAGCTGTTATCTGGTTACCTTCCCATTGTTCTTTTGTTTCGCTGCTGGGGGGGGGAAGGGAGGCAGTGATATCACTCCAACTTGCAGTACAGCAGTATAGAGTGATTGAAGTTTATCAGAGCACAAGTCACATGACTTGGGGCAGCTGGGACAATATGTTTAGCCCCATGTCAGATTTCAAAATTGAATATAAAACATCTGTTTGCTCTTTTGAGAAATGGATTTCAGTGCAGAATTCTGCTGGAGCAGCACTATTAACTGATTCATTTTGAAAAAAATTTTTTTCCCATGACAGTATCCTTTTAACTGTGTCCATATAGCACATCTAGAACTGCATGGTCACATTCATTTCCAGCATTATTCTTATCCAGGAATATACACTGTAGCCCAAAACTAACTGCTTACTGATCACTAACTTGAATGTTGGAAACATAAATGACACAGCTTAAAGGGAGATACTGTCATGAGAACATTTTTTTCAAAATGCATCTGTTAATAGTGCTGCTCCAGTAGAATTCTGCACTGAAATCCGTTTTTCCAAAGAGCAAACAATTTTTTTTTATATTTAATTTTGAAATCTGACATGGGGCTAGAATTGAAATGAAGTGATTGTTTTAAAAGAAGGCTTTAGTTCCTCACATTTTTATGCAATCTTTTTGTTCAACCCACTGAATTAACGCTGAATGTCTGCAGTTCAACTGCATCTGAGATTCATTGTGGCAATTTACAGAACCTAAATTGTCTGTCCAAATATTTATGGAACCAACTGTATTGTCCGTTTCCCAGCTGCCCCCAGTCATATGACTTGTGCTCTGATAAACTTCAGTCACTCATTACTGCTGTACTGCAAGTTGGTGTGATATCACCTCCCTCCCCACCCCCAGCAGTCCATCAGCATAACAATGGGAAGGTAACCAGATAGCAGCTCGCTAATACAAGATAAAAGCTGCCTGTTAGATCTAAGAACAGCTCTCACTAGTAAAATCCAGGTCCCAGTGACACATTCGAGTAGGAGAAACAACAGCCTGCCAGAAAGCAGTTCCATCCCAAAGGTCTGGCTCTTTCTGAAAGCACATGACCAGGCAAAATGACCTGAGATGGCTGCCTACACTCCAATATTACAACTAAATAAAATACACTTGCTGGTTAAAGAATGAAATTTTATATTGTAGTGTGAATCATTTGCAGTGTAAACAGTATAATTTAGAAATAATTTAGAAATTTAACAGTGGCCAATACTGCTCAGCAGTATTGACTCCCCTATACTGCATCTAAAAGGTGTGAAATAAAAATACTGTGAAACAATGCATAGCTCAGAATTAAACTGAGAGGGAGACTTAAAAGAAAATGTTGATGTTTTGTTATGATTTTGCATTCAATTATAATTATTTTGTTTAAAAAAAAAATTATTAAAAACGTGTCAACTTTTATTCACTTTCATTTATCTTTATGAATATGAATTCATAGATATGTCTGTTTTTTTTTTTCGATTTCATTTATGTTGTAGAATATGTATAATTAATTTAAAACAGGCACCATTTTTAATGTAAAAAAAAAAAAAAGACTTGTGAAATTCCTTGTGAAAAATTTATATTCTCTTCACCAGATCTGTTTAAAAAAAAAAAAAAAACTCCCCAATGAAGCCCAAATGTGCTTCCTGTATATTTGGGCAGCTACTATAAAGAAAAAACAAATTATAACTTACAATCCATTGCGTTGATATTTTAGCTATTTTTAATCAAAATCCATCTATGGAAGAAATGTTTGCTACTTAATTTAAATTCAACTTTCAAATAAAACATTTAAAACTGTACATTAATTTTTTTATACATGTTTTGTACATTGATCCTTGCCCCCCTCCCCAAATCCTAAAATGTTCTATGTATAACAAAACTGTAAGCTTTATTTACTCCTTTATGTTTATGTGCATTGAACTCATTTACCTTTTCTTAAATTATATGTTATTTGCTCTATCTTTACAAGATAATCATAAGGGCAATTGTGTGTACATGACAAAAAAACATGGATCAGATGAGTTGCACTTGCAACAAAGAACAGAACTTGCAGCTTTAAAGATCTATGTCATGGAGGTGACATCTAGGTAGGTTGGACACTTATGACATTTTTTTTATGCCCTCATAGTTATTTTTATACAGTCATATGAAAAAGTTTGGGAACCCCTCTCAGCCTGCATAATAACTTACTCCACTTTCAACAAACAGTGGTATGTCTTTCATTTCCCAGGAACATCTGAGTACTTGGGTGTTTTCTGAACAAAGATTTTTAGTGAAGCAGTATTCAGTTGTATGAAATTAAATCAAATGTGAAAAACTGGCTGTGCAAAAATGTGGGTACCCTTGTAATATTGCTATTTTGAATGCATAACTGCTCAATGCAGATTACTGGCAACACCAAAATTGGTTAATTAGCTTGTTAAGCCTTGAACTTCCTAGGTAGGTGTGTCCAATCATGAGAAAAGTTGTTTAAGGTCGCCAATTGCAAGTTGTGCTTCTGTTTGACTCTCCTTTGAAGAGTGACAGCATGGGATCCTCAAAGCAACTCTCAAAAGCTCTAAAAACAAAGATTGTTCAGTATCAAGGTTTAGGGGAAGGCTACAAAAAGCTATCTCAGAGATTGAAACTGTCAGTTTCAACTGTAAAGAATGTAATCAGGAAATGGAAGGCCACAGGCACAGTTGTTGTAAAACCCAGGTCTAGCAGGCCAAGAAAAATACAGGAGTAGCATATGTGGAGGATTGTGAGTGGTTACAACCCAAAGATCACCTCCAAAGACCTACAAGAACATCTTGCTACAGATGGTGTATTTGTACATTGTTCTACAATTCAGCACAATTTACAAATATAAGTGCTTTGGACTGATGAGACAAAAATTTAGTTATTTGATCATAACAAAAAGCACATTGCATTGCAAAGGTAATAAGAACACCACATTCCAAGAAAAACACCCGCTACCTACTGTCAAATTTGATGGAGGTTCCATCATGCTGTGGGACTGTGTGGCTAGTTTAGGGACTGGGGCCCTTGTTAAAGTTGAGGGTCGGATGAATTCAACCCCATTCAACAAATTCTTCAGGATAATGTTCAAGCATCAGTCACAAAGTACAATATTATGGAATGGCCGTCACAGTCACCCGACTTGAATATCATCGAAAATCTATGGGGTGATTTGAAGCGGGCAGTCCATGCTCGGCAGCCATCAAATTTAACTGAACTGGAGAGATTCTGTTTGGACGAATGGTCAAAAATACCGCCATCCAGAATCCGGACTATAGGAGGTGTCTAGAGGCTGTTACTTTTGCAAAAGGAGGCTCAACTAAGTATTAATGTAATATCTCTGTTGGGGTGCCCACATTTATGTAATATCTATATTTATATAATGTGTCCACTATTTTTCAGTGTCTCATAAAAATACACAACAGAACAAAATAACAGTTCAGCAAATATATCTTTCTATATTGACTTTGGTTATTCTGTGTCATCTGGTGCTAATTTTCATGGTTACAGCTCAATATGCCAGGTTGAACATTTGGGTCTGGAGCAAGTATTCTTTCTATGTTGTAGTTCCAGTTTCTAGTGCACACCACAGGGGTTTTTCTAAATCCTTTCATTCTGTTGAAAGTGTAGTAAATTTTTTACGCTTTTTTCTGCCATATTGGTCACCTCCAGTGTCTGGTTATTGCTAGAATAGTAGCTAGGCAGATCTAAATGGAAGCTAAAATGGGGCCTATTTATCATGCTAGGTAGAAAAACATCACCGGTGATATTGCTCATAGCAGCCAATCAGATGTGATTTTGGTTTCTAACTTCTAGCTGACTGTTGAAATCAAACTGCTCATTGGTTGCTATGGGCAACATCATCAGTGATGTTTTTCTCCACTGGTTTACACAGCATGATAAATAGGCCCCACTTGAACTTGGTTAAGTAAGATGTTTGGTGGTATACGTGTGTCCATGTTACTCTTGCAATAGTAGCTTTCCACAGCTTCTGCACTTCATCCGCTTATGTATTGTAACTTTTATTTTGTAAGCTTTAACATGTTTCATAAACTTTTCTCCATTTCCATTTTTCAAGCTTTCTACTTAGGTCTTGTTCCCACTAGGATTGAAAATACCTGCTTTATGTAAAAGGTGGTTCTGTAAGCTAGAAAGAAAACACCTTTGTTTAAATGCAGCTTTACAGTTAGGCTAATAGCTTTTATACATGTCACATTTACTTTGTTGTTTTTTTATGCATTGTACCACATGGGACGGTCCCATTGGGGCCACATGTGTTTATGGAGCTTATCTATCTGTAGCATGTACTCACAGAGCTGTGCTGATACCACTCACTATCTCGCATGTATTTTAATTCTACAGTTTTCATTTAATTTACACTTTTTTTAACCCATCAACTAAATTTGGTGGGGTTAGTGTCTTGGACGAATTCGACACTATTGCAAAGTGGTGATTAAAGGAACAGTAACACTAAAAAATGAAAGTAATGAAAATATCATATACCGTTGCCCTGCACTGGTAGAACTACAGTACATGGCACAGGTTAAATAGTGGATAACCGATTATACCATTATGTTCTACAAAGCTTATCTGCTGTGTAACCTGAGCCTTTTCTCCTTGAATGGCTGCCTCCATTGCTACACAGCAGCTTATTTATGTAAAAAAAAGTTATGTTTCTGAAGCAAACACAGCAGTTTGACCAGTGCAGGGCAACACTGCATTATATTTTTATTGCTTTAAAACTTTTATTTTTTAATGTTACTGTTCCTTTAAGAGAGGAAGGCCTTATTGTGACAGACTTATGAGTGGCCGATAAAGGTATTGTCTGCATATTTATAACTAATATTTCGCTTATGTTACAATAGCAATCACCAACCATAGAGAGATTCCCACCCTTTAAGTAGGAAGTTGCCACCCACAAATTTGTCCCCCCTCTAAAGGCAGCCACCCCCCTTCCTCAACCACCTGTATTGTTTTTCCTACCTCAGGTCAGGCCCGGACTGGCAATCGGCCTCTCCATTTACAGGTGGAATGGGCCGATTTGTACCCGCCAGAGCAGCAAATATGGTTATCGCGGCAGGTCTCCGCACACACACAAATTACTACCTGCCCTGTGCTCTGCTTCTTCTCATACACACAGAGCAGCCTTGTGTTCTGCCCTCTCTCCAATGATTGGCCATCAGTGAGGGAAAGGGCTAGACCAACTACACCAGGCCCCTCTCATTGGGCAGCAGATGGGTTGGGAGGTGCCGGCTGTGGCTTCTTGCAGCCACTGAGGTGCTCCATTTGTTGTTACCCCCTCCTTTTCAGCAGTTATTTGCTCCTCACATCTAGTAGATTGCGCGCCGGTGTGCAGGTCCAAGTGACGATGAGTGATGACTTTTTTTCTTAGCATTTGCCTGACATTGGGCACAGTTTCTGATGTAATTTACAACCCTGATGCAATTTCTCGCTAGCATATGCTTTCCCTCCTTTTGCTCTGGTTCCAAAAGTGATAAACAGACTCAGAGTGCAAAGGTATACACTAATACTAATTTCTCCAGCTTGGGCACGCAGAACATGGTTCTCAGACCTGTAGGAATTGGCAGTGGCCCCACCTTGACCGCTTCTAAATCACAGGGATCTTATTCAAGGGCCGGTTCTTTGCCCAGATCCATTTTTACTCCAGTTACATGCTTGGAAACTGAAATGGACATCTTATCCTACTTAGGGGTATCTGCTGCTGTAGTGGATACTCTTTTGCATAGTAAGAAACACATTACAAATAAAATATATCCAAGGATATGGTCTACATTCAGAAGATGGTGTGCTCAGTAGAATATGCTTCCAGAAAGTGCATCAGTCCTTGTCATTTTGGACTTTTTAACAAAATGGGTTTGCAAAAAATCAAGCCCCAAATACATTAAAGGTGCAAATTGTTGATTTGGGAAAGGTAAGGCAGCCTCAAAAGCTACCCTGGCACAGTGAGTTAAGCAAGCAATAACCATGGCATACAATTTGGCAAACAAACGAGTACCAGAAGGCATTGAAGCTCACTTCACCAGGGCAGTGGCCGTATCTTGGGCAGAGAGTGTAGGAGTCTCTTTGGACCAAATTTGTCATATGTCTTTGTGGTCAATTCATTCTACATTTGTCAAGCACTACAACTGGATACGACGGAACCCAGGAGACTGCTTTTGCTCTCTCTATGCTTAAAACCTAATTACCCCCTTATTTTGCTACTGCTTTTTTATCTTTCTATGGTTCGTGCTGCCTATTGGCCAGACCAAGGTATTTTGGCACCCTAGGCAATCAGTGCCCCCCTCCCACCATTTCCCACCTTACCATTCATATTGCCCCATGTACTTGTGCCAGCACCATCATTGCCCCCCATTTGTACCTGTGCCAACAGCAGTCAATCCCTCAGATTATCCCCAAGCCCATATTGCCCCCAAATATGTATCTGTGCCAGCAGCAGCTAAAAATCCATGCTATTGCCAGCAGCAGCCAAGATTTTGCCCACAAAGCTGTACCTGTGCCAGCAGCTGCCAAGAGTGAGGTACGGAATGCTTCTTCCCACTTTATGAATCAAGGGCAAGAGGGGGTTGTAGCAGGCAGATTATAAAATTGAAAAATTATTAAAGGCCAAGAAAACAAGGGTTTAAATAAAAAAATCCTCTTAAAAGTGCCCCCCCCCATGATTGCACCGTAAAGTTATTAGGTATGTTTTTCTTCTGTACTGATTTTCTTATTACAGGTGGTTGGGGGGGGGGGGGACTGCCTTTATAGGGAGGGGCAAATTTGTGGGTGACAACTTCCTACTTGAAGGGTGGGGATCTCTCTCTCTATGGTTAGTGCTTTCTTTGGGACGGAGGAGCTAAAGGGATTTACAGTAAGTCTAAATTCTTTCTTTACACGTCACATAACTCTTTAAAAAATTCCATTGTTTTTGTCACATACTGCAATCTATATATAATATATATGGTATATGCGTGTGTGATTATGGATCTCAGATTCTCCATTCATTGCTCCTCTTCAAAATTTTCCTAAAGCTGACTAAATGTGTCTATAACTTATCGCACATACAAGAGTGGTTCACCTTCACAAAAAATGTACCCAGTTGTGCCCAACCTGAGTGTGACATAAGCCGCCCTGAGGAAGACTGAGAAATGGTATTGGCAAACTTCAGATATGCTTATTATTATTAGCAATATGAATATCTCCTAAACACTATATTTTTGGTACTGAAAGCCATATATACATTTTATTATGAAGGTGAACCACCCCTTTAAGCAAATCCTGTTCCTGTCAGGATGAGGAAGTGTGTGTGTGTGAGGAAACTTTGTGGGTTAATTCCTACAGCCTTCTGCTGATACCTTGGAGTAAAGCTGATGGCAAATCATTCCCCAGGGGCCCTATGTGACCAAGGGCATTGTCATTGTGGGAATCGCTGGTGCACTGCAAGTCCCTGGTTGGGCAGGCAGATTCGACCAGAAGTGCACATGTGTTCCAAGGTGGAATGCATCCCTAATTTCACTTGTCTGGAAGGAGATTTAAGAGGTGCAATGGGCTAATCCGTTGGTGTCTGCTTTAGCGTTGTGCTGTCTAGCCTGCAGTAAGTATGCCTGCACTGAGGTCTGAGTTACATGTAGCTATTTGTTATTGTGCTGTTTTTACTTTTGAGCTATGATTTCCAGGTGGTCACGTTCCTCTCACAAGGGGGGAGTCTCTTTCAGATTTGACTCATTTATTATTTACTTGGAGGCTTATGGATATGTATTTGTTGCAGTGATTCCAGGGACAGCCATGAGGAACACAGGAGAAAAGCAGCTAGCAGATAGGGTTGCCACCTGGCCGGTAAAAATTATGGCTGATCCCAATGTTATTAATAGGGAAAAAAGTTAAATTTTAAAAAGGTGGCAACCCTACTAGCAGAGAATGCCAAACATACAATAATTATGCTGTTGACATTAAAAATCTATGTCAGGATGCTTAAATTCAATTGCCGGTCCAAGCTCATGTGAACAAATTGTCCACTTAATGAACTGGATGCAAACTTCTGTTGCTGAATCTATGGCCTCTGCTCTTTCAAAAGGCACTAAGAGTGCCATGAAGGATGCATCACTCAGTTTAACTAAAAAAGGCACTAAAGTGCCTGTAGTACAGTGTGATTTTGAAGAGTCTGGAGAGGTGAGATCTGATTTTGACAGTGATGAGGAAGTTATTTAAGTATCTGACAAAGACAGTGATTTGATCTGGATAAAGTGGAGCCATTGATTGCTGCACTCAGAAAAGTACTTATTTTTGACACAGATGAAGCTGGCCCTTCCAACAGGATGTTATATTCAAATGCAAAAAGACCAGAAAAAAATGTTTTTTCAGATCCATCCTGCGGTTAAAGAGGAGATCAAAGCTGAATGGGGGCAACCAGATCAAAAATTCTTCACCAAAAAGATGAATAAAATGTATCTGTTTGATCTTTACCTGTAGATGAAGGGATTTCTCTTAAAGATGTGATGGAGAGAAGGCAAGATAGCACTTTAAAAAAGGCTTATGCAGTGGCTGGAGCCATCTGTAAACCAGCAGTTGCTATTACATCAGCGGCCAGAGCTATGAAGCTATGGCTGAGTAACTTAGAACAGTGCTGTCCAACTTCTATGGTACCGAGGGCCAAAATTTTACTGGCCTATGTGGAGGAGGGCCGATAATGGAAGTCCACAGAAGGGGGGGTCGCCAGTTGGACAGCCCCGACTTAGAACATAGTCTGGTCAACAAAACAAGCAGAGAAGTGATGCTGGAAGATTTACAAGTGATCAAAATGGCAACAGAATACATTGCTGAGGTGTCTTTATGCAATTAATTGGTTGGCAAAAATCATGGGATTAGCTGTGGCAGCTGGACAATCTCTCTGGCTCAAACATTAGCAGGCAGACAATCCATCCAAACATAACCTCTGCAAACTTCCTTTTCAAGGTGAATTACTTTTCGGTGCTAAGCTAGACAAAATCATCAGCTGGCAAGCGTTCTTTTTTTTTTACCCCAAGAGAAAAGAGGAAAAAGCCTTTCAAATCTTTCCAAGACAAGCAGTCTTTCAGTGATGCTAGACAATATAAGAAGAAACTATTCTCAGTTTTCCTGGAAAGGGTCTTCCTTTTGCAACCCTAAAAAGCAGGCATGAAGGTGTGTTGGTCCTGCCTCCGAAGGTAGGAGGAAGACTGTGCTTATTTCAGGAGGCATGGGCCAAAACTATTTCAGACATTTGGATGAAGAACATTATTTCAAAAGGATATCTCTTGGAATTCAAGAACTTGTTAGAAAGAAATGTCTTCATCAGATCAAAGTCCCCTGTCAATACAACTACAAGGATAAAGCTCAAACTAATTTTGGAAGAGTTACTAGAAAAAAAAGGAAAGAAGAAAGATTTCAAGACGTCTACTCTATTCTATTCCTTCTCAAAAAAAACCTACAGGGGAATGCAGACCAATTTTGGATCTTGACAAACTCCACAAGTACCTGAAGATGGATTCATTCAGGATGGAGTCAGTAAGAAATATTGCCCAGGTGATCCAGCA
This sequence comes from Xenopus laevis, assembly GCF_017654675.1. NCBI lineage: Eukaryota > Metazoa > Chordata > Amphibia > Anura > Pipidae > Xenopus > Xenopus laevis. The sequence goes on along the minus strand of NC_054385.1, from coordinate 60,416,562 downwards.
GGGAGATTAGATGGTAAAGCTAGACATAACAGATGCTGGTTTACACATTCCTATAGCTAAAAAGCATTTTGGCTCCCTAGATCGCATACATCAGACTCCAGAGAATTCAAATATTTGCTTATTTGGACGACATTCTTGTGAAATCTCAGAGCCTAGAAGATTTACAAAGTACATATCAAATTTGTGATGAAAGAACTGTAGGGTCATGTGTGGATTCTAAATTTGCAAAAGTCTCCGCTGATTCCATCACAAGAGATTTTTTCTGTTCAACACAAAGAGACAAATTATTGCCCTTCCACAAGACAAACTGGACAACATGATAAGGTCTACTGTTGAACCCAATATGGATTGTTGAACCCAATATAGTATACAAGACAGCTATATAATCTATAAATGTGTATAACAAACTTTGTATCATAGTATACAACAGCTTTATAACCTATAATCCCGTATAACGAAGCTTTGTACAAGAGAAACTATTGAACCCAATTAGTCAATGACTTAATACTTGTATTTGTCCCTAATATGTTTATGACTTTTGGAAGTTCTCATGGGGCCTTCATTTATTATAGCCAGGGGCAGAATGTGCGCTACTAGTTGATTAGATAAGATCTCTGTTTCGGATATGCTTGTTGGGAGTCTGGCAAGATCCCGATGAGTGCATGGGAGTCGAGATCTGTTATTAACCATGTGGTTTAATAGATGAGCTCATTGTTTTTGAGCATATATCACTGGGGGTCTCCATTTTGCTCGTTGAGATCTCTCCTGTGGAGTAGTGTGCATCCTGCCCAGGGCCTTTGATTCCCACTTGAGACCTCTCTGCTGACTGACCTGGGATCTCCCAGTCGCTTGGTGCAGATGTTAATTCTGACTCTCTCCAGCTTTCAAATAGGGTGTCACTGTCCCTATATAAAAAACAAATGGTCTGTAAGGCTACAACTTTATCGTTATTGCAACTGTTTATTACTCATCTTTCTGTTTAGGCCCTCACCTATTCATATTCCAGTCCCTTATTCAAATCAAAACATGGTTTCTAGGGTAATTAGGACCATAGCAGACAGACTGCTGAAATTACAAAATGGTGAGCTGCTGAATAGAAAGCTAAATAACTCAAAAACCTCAAATGAAAACCAATTGCAAATTGTGTCAGAATATCACTTCCTACTTCATACTAAAGTTTAACTAAAAGGTTAAAAACCCCTTTAAGTTTGAAAAACTTTGTATCATTTTCTGGCATTCGGGGCAGTAGATCACAGAGAAATGGGGGACATTTCAAAAATCTGGGACTGCTGGCTGAGCTGTCAAAATCTGGACTTTCCCACTAAAAATCAGGACAGTTGGGTGGTACTGTATATGTTCTTAAATGCAATATGACAAATTCATCTGGTGTAAACTGGCATTATTTCTGCAGGCGTAGCAGATCATTTTGGTGATTACCTATGAGTTTTTGGTGCTTATATAGGATAACTACTATAAATCTTGTGGTGTTTTTTTTTTTTTGTGTGGCTGCAAATGACAGCCCTACTGTGTGTGTATACAGTCTGCTATCGTAAAGGGTGCTTTATAATTTAAATTGTAATATTTTAAAAGATGAAACCTAGGGAGTATTGAATGCTGCCTATGCTTTTGTGGCTGTACAATATATATCTCTATACCTTCCAATTATGCTGATTCTCATATTGAAATTTACATAGTAAGTATGTTCACTTTCAGTTCACAACCAACAGATGTCACTAGTGCAATATCATGTTTCAGCAGTATTCCAAATTTACACGGTTTACATTGGTTATGCATTTTTTTTTCTTAAAGATGTGCTTTTATTCAAGGGATAATCCTGCTGTTAGCAGTGACCTATATATTACATTTAGGGGGTTATTTATCAAAGGTCGAGTTTGTGAGGTTTTTTTTCTACCTCAAATATTTGATTATTTATGAAAAAATCAGAATGTAAAAAATTCAAATGAATGCAGTTGGGGGGAAAAAATAGAATACTTAAATTGATCAAGTTATCGACAAAAAAAATCTTCAATACCTTGAACTGATAGTATTCTAAGACAATTTATAATCGGTCTTTAACAAGTACTAGGACACTTGCCCTGGGAGGGAGCTACTGGTGTTAGTGGCCATGTTGGTCATAGGGCATGCACATTATGCACTTCTGACGTCACTCACATGCTCATAATGAACAAGTTACTGCATTCACTCATTATGTGCCCCAACATGGCCGCTCGCACCATGAACTCCCTCTCGGTGTGGGTGGCCTAGCGATCATGGGGAGCAATTCAAAACCAAAAACAATGGAGAAGAATTCTCCATTGTGACAAAGTGGCTAATGCAGGGACATTGCCAATTTACTAACAGGTGTAGGCAAAAGTTAACTAGGGAACGACTGCTAATTTACTAACAGGCGTAGGCGACAGTTCGCTAGGGAATGACTTTTCGATCTACCAAACTTTACTGAACATTACCTCTTTATCAGAGTTTCCCCCTCACCACCTCAGACCAGACGAACTGCTAAAATGAAGCTACATCTTCCTCAATCTTATGTCAGTTACATCATATCCTGTGGGTTCATGTGTAGGGCATTAGAGAATCTCTTTTGTCTTTATTAAGGTTTCTTGCACCAACATCTCTAATAAAGACGTACATACGACTTTAATGTAACCACCCTATTCAAATTTACCTAAGCGTAAGAGGACTAAGGAAGTTTCAACAGGCAGAATTGATCGAAGCCGCCAGCAATCCATGCCCAGGACACAACTTTGAATTTTAGTGAATCAGCGTAGTGGTAATCGTCTGGCGAAGAGGCGCAAAGTGTCGACAATTCGCCCTTTCGTGAATTTGCCCCATTAGATGCAATTTTTGCAAGCTTAGCTTGTGTTTGTAAATTCATAAACAAATGCTGGGTTAGGGCCTTTAATGAGAGATTAAAATTAATTATTTTCAGTCCATAATTATGAGAACTTTTTGTTGATTACATTAATATGTTTTCTATCTTTACTCTGTTTCTGGCTTTTTTTTTTAATTCTGTGTAAAGGTTTAAAATGAAGATTGAATATTAGTGGAGAGAGTGGTCTACCTTGGGATGTCCCAATATACATCTTGGCTTCCCAGAAAAAACACTGGGCTAAAATAAAAAAAATTTGCCTCCCCAACCACCCAATTCAACCCTGCAGGCGATGTGAGGGCAGATAGGAGCTGGGCAACAGAGGAAATCAGTTAGCGATATGCCCAGCCAAAACTGCCTGGGGTGCATGCTTGACATTTCTAAAGTATGTGCTAGTATGTCTCAGTTGTAGAGTTTCAGTATAGTAAATGTATTGCTGTGTGCAAACCATTTTCAATGCTTTGTCTTTTTTTTTGTTTTCTTTCGTTGTCATTTTACTGGATGGTCACTGGTGTTGTTATTGTTGAGGCTGTCTATGATGGCTGTTGGGTATCATGTTTTACCTGCTGCTTGTCTGCTTTAATACACCTTGATCACTCAGGCTTTGCTATTTGTAGTTTGCGAAAGAATGGGAAGTAGTCTGTGGCCAGAATTTTAATAGTTACATAGTTACATATTTAAATTCGGTTGAAAAAAGTCCATCAAGTTCAACCCCTCCAAATGAAAACTCAGCATCCATACATACACCCCTCCCTACTTTTAATCAAATTCTATCTACCCATACCTATACTAACTATAGAGCTTAGTATCACAATAGCCTTTGATATTATGTCTGTCCAAAAAATCATCCAAGCCATTCTTTTTTTTATAAGTTTTTATTTAAAATTTTTCAACATTCAACATACACAAGACAAATATTAAAAGGAAAAAAAAAATAAAAATAAAAAAAAATAAATAAAAAGATAGTAGAAGGGAGACAGTTGTGAGGGAAGGGGGAGGGGAGGTAAGGTACAGGGTGTCATATCCAGCATAATGGAATACATGCAGTTAATCAGTTTGCACTTTCAACCAGGTACCCCATACAGCATCAAATTTTTCGGGGCAGCCCCTTGACAGATAGGTCAGTTTCTGATTTGAGAGAGAATCATTTATCAGCTTTTGCCAATATTGTAGTGTAGGAGGGTTAAGTGACTTCCAATGCATTAATATGGCTTTCTTGGCAAAATATAAGAGCTGTAGGTAACAGATTCTAGAATAGGAACGTAGCTGCAGGTCCCCCGTTATCCCCAATAAACAAGTTTCTGGTGAACGAATACTTGGCAATGCGAGTTTTTCATTCAAGAATTGAAGTACAACACTCCAAAATCTCCGGATTACCGGACAGGTCCAGAATATATGAAACATGGTACCAGGTTCCACTCTGCACTTGGGACATAGGTCTGATACATTCCCATACATTTTAGCCAGTCGGTAGGGAGTTAAATAGACTCTATTCAAGAATTTTATTTGTATAAACCTGTCCCTCATAGAGATGGATAGCTCTGTGACTAACTTGAGAGCGTCTTTCCACTTTTCTTCATCCAAGTCAGGAATATCACATTGCCATTTGCCCTTAATTCTCTCAAGGGGGGAGGGACCAGCAGTAGATAGTATAGTATATAACCAGGACAGGGGTTTTGTAAGGTCCACTCTGTGTAAATAGGACTCTAGGGTTGTTATCTCTAAATTTACAGGTCTAACTGGAAATTGTACACTGAAAGCATGTCTTAATTGCAAATAACTAAACAGCATATCTGGGCGAGGGTGGGCTTCCTGTTGTATTGTAGCATAAATTCTACATTCACCCCCAGAGATTATATCACCAAGCGTTTTTATCCCCAGCTGTGCCCATCTGGCGATGTTTGGGAGTGAGTAAAAATGAGGTAGGTAAGTATTGCCCCACAATGGTGTATGGGGGGACCAGGCTGTAGAGGTTCCCCGGGCCAGTTTTTGAGACTTCTGAAATACCTGTATCCAAGCCATTCTTAAAGGCATTAACTGAATCAGCCATCACAACATCACCCGGCAGTGCATTCCACAACCTCACTGTCCTCACTGTGAAGAACCCCCTACGTTGCTTCAAATGAAAGTTCTTTTCTTCTAGTCTAAAGGGGTGGCCTCTGGTACGGTGATCCTCTTTATGGGTAAAAAGGTCCCCTGCTATTTGTCTATAATGTCCTCTAATGTACTTGTAAAGTGTAATCATGTCCCCTCGCAAGCACCTTTTTTCCAGAGAAAACAACCCCAACCCTGACAGTCTACCCTCATAATTTAAGTCTTCCGTCCCTCTAACCAATTTCGTTGCACGTCTCTGCATTCTCTCCAGCTCATTTATATCCCTTTTAAGGACTGGAGTCCAAAACTGAACTGCATACTCCAGATGAGGCCTATCTTTTAGCCAGTTCTCTATCCAGGTACAAATACTATGTTCAAGGCACCCATTCCTTAATTTAACCAGTAACCTTTTGTGTGGCACTGTATCAAATGCTTTAGCAAAGTCTAAGTAAATCACATCCACTGCCATCCCAGAATCGAGGTCTCTACTTAGATTCTCATAAAAAGAAATTAAGTTAGTCTGGCAAGATCTATTACACATAAAACCATGCTGGCACAAACTCATAGTATTATGATTTGCTATGAAGTCCAGTATCTTATCCTTTATTAACCCTTCGAAAAGCTTTCCTACCACTGACGTCAGACTAACTGGCCTATAGTTTTGAGGCTGAGAACGGGATCCTTGTAAATTTAATATTCGCTCCGGTGGGTAAAGACCCATTGGGCTGGCTGGTCCAGAAGAGGCATTAAATCATATATTTAAACTGCACAATGAGGCTTTTATTTGTATCATGTGGATCAAACGTTTGCACCTGGAGGCATTCCTGGGGCAGCATCTCTAGTGCAGAGAGCCTTTAAAAAATGGAAATTTGACCGTCTGTTACACCTGTTACACTGATATCTGAGACAAGTATCTCAACGCTGGTCAACACAGGTGAGATGAATCATCGGATGTGACCAGGTCTGGACTGGGAGTCAAAATAGGCCCTGGCATTCCAAGTACACAGAGGCCCCAAAAGCCTCCCACCAGCCCAGCATTTGCCAGAAGCCACAGATTGCTAGTCCAGACCTGAATGTGACCTGTATTAAGCTCTTTAGTGCTATCACAATGTTCAGGACTCATTGGAAGGAATGGGGTCTGTTAACTCACATTTTCCTTGCAGTGAAACACACAAAATCCACCACACATGCACTTAAAAAACACATTTGTAGGTGCAGTGTAATAGCTGCAAATCAGCCTCCACAATGCCAACCGTTTTTTTAGTAGCCAATAAAAAAATGAAGGCTCTCACGTCGGCACGTCAATGTGCACTGGGTCAATAACACCACATCTCTAGGCTCTATAGCTGGGTTTATAGGTGCAACACACCAAGCAAATAATATTCAGAGCTAATATGGAGAGACTTATTATCCTAATAATGGTATGAAGAGAAAATCCTTGCCTGCAAATTGTTTTGCATTCAAAATAACAAGTTTGATGTTTATTTTCCCTATTTTTTCCCCTCTCAGAAAACCTTGTTATTATGTAGAAGCCAGGCTTCTTCAAAGTGCAACATTGTATGTAACTGCCATTGTTGTTTGACAATGATTTGATCTTTGGTCCAAAGCAGGGCAGCACATCATTTTGCAGGAGGGCTTGTTTTGAGAGAACAATGTGATGGATCTAGCAATATGTGACCTTGTCAGTGATAAGAGGATGCAGGTTATGTTAACCCATTTCACATTTGTCAAGAATTCTAGATTATTGTGCAATCGGAGCATTATTATGTATGAAAATAAACTTGCTGCCTGATTTCTGTCTTTCTGCATTCACTTTCTATAACCTTTCTTTTGCAGAAATGTATATTGAGCTTGTCCTGCAGATAATGAATGCATGTGTGAAGCTTAAGAGACATGACAGGATGAAAAATAGGAAATAAAATTGACCGATTACAAAGACTGAATGTACTGTACATACCAAACTCATAAATGAATTATACGTATGTAAAACCTATAGCTTGTGCAGATTTTAGCTTACATAGTCAATATGATGATACATCAACCTAGTGCATACTGTGATCAAATGCAAAGTATCACCTCTATTGCATATGAATATTCAGAGAAGAGCTTAGTTCAAAATGACAATGCGGAATAAACTTCCTCAAGCTTTGCTGTCCCTTTATTACAAATATTTTAATACAATTACTTATGGTAGTTTAAAACATAACTCTACTTGTCTACTCCCGATCTTTCTAATTCTGTCTTTTCCCAAGTTACAGACTGTCTCTCTGCTGTCTCCTCCTAAAAGTCACAGCGCCACCTGAAACTGAACCTTTCAAAAACAGAACTCATTATATTTCCTCCAAGATCTTCCCCTGTCCCTCAGATATCACTCACAGTAAACAACACCACCTTTCATTCCACCACACAGGCACGCTGCCTAGGAGTTATCCTGGACTTGCATCTTTTTTTTTTTCACCACACATTCAAACACTTGCACACTTGTCGCATTCAACTGCGCAACATTGCCAGAATATGACCATATCTCAGTTCAGAATCAACTAAAACACTGATTCAGACACTCAGACTCGCCTTGATTACTGCAACCTACTCCTCGCAGGTATTCCAACAAGTCACTTTTCACAATTCCAATCTGTTCTAAATGCGGCCGCTAGACTCATTCATCTATCTCACTGCTCAAACTTCAGCTGCTCCCATATGCATGTCCCTTCACTGGCTCCCAATCTCCTCTAGAATCAAATTTAAATTACTAACTTTCAAGGCCCTTAATAATGAAGCCCCTCCTTTTATTCCATCTCTGATCTCCAAATACACTCCTTCACGCAACCTGCGCTCTGCTTCTGATCTTCGCCTCACTTCTCCTCTGATCACTTCTGCCCATTCTCGTCTACAAGACTTCTCTCAGGCTTCTGCTTTTCTCTGGAACTCTCTGCCTCGAGCTGTCAGACTTTCTCCTTCTTTCCAAACAAGCGCTCCTTAAAGACCTGTTTAAAGAAGCTTATTCAATGTACCTTAATTAATCAATCAATCATTGCTGTATCAAAAATCACAAATTGTTTCTAAAATCCTAATGTTTCAATTGTACCCTAACCTTTACTTTGTAAACTCCAATTTGTAGGGCCCTCTAATCTTATTGTACTCTGTAACCCTTGTTTGGTATCCTCCATTTATTCCCTGTTTGTTATAGCTAAGTAAAAGCGTATCTTGTCGGCGCTATATAAATAAATAAATGATGATGATGATAACATAATCCAATTTCTTGGAGATTTGTGTGTAGTATACAATGGGGATATAGATACTTAAGGTAAAGGGACAAGGTAGTAAAGAACTTTTGGTTTAGAAAACAAGTCCGCATGGTGGTACCATACAATGGTTAATAATGCCACCCTGCAGCGCCAGGGTCATAGGTTTGATACGAGCCATTGCACAAGGAGTTTGCATTTTAGTTTTTATCCTATTCTATAAAAACATACCAGAAGTATAACTGCCTCCTGACAAAATTGACCATCCTTACATAATACATATAATTACTTTTAAATTGTAAAATCCATCTGTGCAGGGACTGATGGTAATGATATATAATGTCTGTTAAGCATCATATAAATTTCCTTTATATAACTTTATTTCAATACTCTAATTTTGAAGAGCAGCTTTGTTTAAAATATATTGTTTGATTGAGATGAACCACTATTTAACATATGTGGTTTATTAAACATTTATAAGAAAATAATAATATTTTAGAGCCAAACATTTATTGTGATGATAATGTAAATAAGAAACAGCCTTATAATGCTTTGCCTGCTAAGCATGTATCCTATATGTGCTTTAGGGCAAAAACTCTAACTGCCAAGGATGTATGTAATAAGTTCTTTGCACTGGAAAATTTTATAGGGCCCTGCTACTGGGACTCTGCAGCAAAAGGTTCAGTCCTGCATGGGTCCAGTCAGACAGACCATAACCCGACCCGCACCTGCTACCCAATACATCCCCCTACCCAAAACCACGATCCGGATCGCATAGAGTTAACTTACCTTCCAACACCTACCTGCCTGCCCCAACTATGCCCGAGGCATAGAGGCAGGAAAGGTAAAATATGATTGATACTTATATACTTATAAACATGTATATAACAGGTATGGATGTTTTAATAAAATAAATAATTTGGATTTCATGTTTAATTTGAAAATGTCTCTTATTATAGAGCTTTTTACTGTATGTCTGGCAGACGGGTCCCCTTTAATTTTGAGAGCTCCACTTGTAGCAGAATTTCAGACTAAGGACTTTGGCTCTAATACAAGTGTCCGCTCCTTATGGTCCTGGTGAACGCAGCATAAAAATCAATTAACATTATTAATAAGGAACGATATATATATGTTGCTTTTTGAAAGCACATCTCAGTTATAAGTAACAAGCGCACAGACTCTAGCACCTGCTCCTTTTCACTAAAGACTTAACATAATGGTACAAGATTTATGTGGAAACATTTAAGGCTCTAATTTGAAAATCAATTTTAAAAATGACTTTGAACTGTATTGCTTGTTTCATTATTCTGCATGCTTCCATCAGCCCATTGTTCCTGTGGTTTGGACATCAACTTTCTTTTCAGTGCAACATAATGCAAGTTGCCTGCTTGCCGAAGGACAAATGCACTTCTGTTTTGCCCTTTACTTGAACCTTTCTTTATTCCTAACACAGACAATGCATACATTACACGCTGCCAAATCTTCCACTCTCTTACTCACAAAATATTTTGCTTCATATGGTTAAAGGGCTTTAATCCAGCACAATTTAGCTCTTCATAGAGGACAATAAATCAGGGTTTTTATAGAAGCACTTTTACTATGTGATCTTTGCAGCAATTTATTTGGGTAAGTACTAGCTCTTAACACAAATTTGTTTTAATCAGTTTTCTCCCTCTCTTAACGGCCACATGGTTCTGGTTTTTGCAGTCTGTTGGTATTATCACAACCTGTTCAGCTTCACTGTAATTCACTCATCATCTCAATTTTTGTCTTTTTTTATCTGAGACCTCTCTGTTAGAAGTGTTTTCCATGAAATGATATAAAACAATCTGAGATACTAGAGTTTTAGGTTAAACCAGCCAGGGCACCACCTGACCAGGAGCTTTCTATGTTCTCTCCGTGTCTACATGGCAGTTGTTCTGGTGCTCCAGTTTGCTCCCACACAGGCAGGTTAGTGTGTTGTGTGAATATGAAAGGCAGGGCCAGATTTACATAGAGGGCGCCCCTAGGCCCGCTGTTGTTTGTCGTCCCTGTCTCCTCCCTTTTATTCGCTCAAATTTTCATCATCGGGACCAGAGCAATGGGGATTGGTGCACGGATTTTAAAAAACTATTGTATCTCCTGCTCATCCCCAGTGTTTCTGAACCAATGTGGGTGTGGTTGGGAATCATGTCGCCCCCTAAAATCCTGCCACCCTCGGCCTTGGTGGCCTCTCCACAAATCCGGGCCTGATGATAGGGTATTTTATGTCCTAGATATTCTGGGAACAATGGCAACATTGTAATTTCAGCACAGTATTCAAAACTCATTATAATTAAGATGTGCCTTGGCCAAATTTTGGTAATAAAATGGGGCTTAATTAGTCAGACAACCACTGTTTTAAAAGCTAGATCTAAGCCAAGGGCTGCCTTAATATAAAGGCAAAAGAGGTATTTGTCCAGGGACCACAGATTCTTGGGTTTGCTGTGATGTGCATTAGTTTTACCTTCCAACAGACATGTTAACTCACATAGAATTTTTGAAAGTCATCAAGATTTAAGCCCCTCCCCATGTCACCTGTGGTTAATTTGCAGATGAGTTTTGCTTACCCCGTCCCCCCGCCCCAAATCATTGAAAATTATAGAAGTTGTACCATAGACCCTTGAAAATGTCTTAAAAGGAAGCACAATTTGGGCATGGGTGTGGGGGTAGAGTGAGTGTAAATGCTATACACATTTAGTTCCTGATGTGACTTCTCCTATGTCACCCACCCACCATCTGTGATCCACATCACCCCACTTTCTGCTTCATTCCAATCCTGCATGCTTCCAGTGTTCACAACTGAGTGGGGCCCACCAATTTGATGTTTGCCGGGGCCCATTAAATTGGCATTAGTTAGACTACTTCTATATTTTCTTTTTTTCCTTTTTAAACAAAATTGCTTATAGTCTGTCCTAAAACTGGCCCATACTTACAAATCTGTAACAAGCAACGCAGAATACATTTTGTGGAATTTTAAACTCCACTGAGTAAAACACCACCTGGTCATGGCCAGTTTAGGGTGAAATGATGTTCTTTCCACTTCTGGATTATGACCCCAATGGTGCTTACTGGAACATTAAGAAGATTAGAAATATGTCTTTAACCAATGCCATCAGTATGTTTTGCCACAATAAGGTTGTGAATGTCTTGAGAGAGCTTTTTGCTTTTAAACATCATGAGATGCTCCTTGTGTGATACCTTGGTAATGAGAAACCTTTTTTATAGGCCATCAATTTGCACTGATAGGGGGCAGGATTGCTTTCTATATACTAACAGATTTCAGCAGGTATCTTGACTTTCCTTGCCTTTTCGCACCTCCTTTTCTTAATGTCTTCAATACTTATTCTCTGTGTCATTCCACTTTATTACTTTCATTGATGGACTTATTTGATGGACTTATTTGATTCCTTTGTATGTGTGGAATACTTGGGTTGTTACTGACGTGGTGTAGATTTCATGTCACTAGTCCCATTAGAAATATATTTACTGAGAAAATGTGCTCAATACTTATTTTCACTGCTGTACATGTTCTTGTTCTTTTGCAATTTTACCAACTATGATGAGTCTTGCTGAAGCTAACTACACTTGCAGTCCATTGAGTGTAAAACTTTGGTGTACGTTCCAGAATCTCTCTGCTGTAGGTATGTGGATAGTGTACCACATAACTGTTACATTGAAATTGATGGTGATTCAGCATACTTGATGTTACTAATGCTGCAGCTTTGAAAATAGCTATTTATTTTTACAATATTTCCCATACTAAGTGATTCAGCAAAAACATTGTAGCATTTAGAGTTAATTTTATTGGTTTGCAGCAATGTTTTTCTTTGTTTGCAATGACTTTCTTCATGTCGATTTGCCTTCTAAAGAGCTTTGCTGTTTTTCCAAGTATGTTTAGGTCATTCTTTGCCGTCTTAGTCACTGAACCAAAACATCTACTGTTAGTTAGTGTTTGCTGCTGGAGTGCTTAGTTTGGAGAGAAGTCCTGATGTAATCTTTGCTTGGATGCTGCTATACACCATCTACCCAATGCTGAAATAAACATGTTTTCTCATATACTTTGGTTTTACCTTTTAGCATTCTTTTACCTGATTTGCTCAATACTACAGATTTGTACATATTCTGCTATGAAAGTTAGTTCTTGAGTGATGGACCTTACAAAGGATCAGATATTCATTTTGAAATTGAGTGAACCACTGTTTCACAGAAATAAAAGTGATGCCATGGATTATAAATCCAACCCCAAATGAATTCAGGAATGCACGTTTTCCCTTGCAGTGTAAAAATTATTTGCATATCCTCTGTTTATATGATCATTGTGGGGCACATGGTTTCAGAATAAATAAGCCTGTTTTTGTATGGTTCATCAGTTAGGCAATCAACTACTCTGTTTGTGCTTTATGCTGTTATATCCTGGTGTTATTCATTTTCCCCCCTGTCATTTCCTACTGAGCTTATGATTAATTCACCCCTAGAGATTATAATGGGTTGATGAAAGTAATATCCAGCAAGATACATGATTATTCTTGTAATTATTTGGACCAGCATCAGATGGCTTTCTGAGTGTTTTATGGCCTGCTTATATTCTGAAAAAATATGTTTACAGGGAGATATGTTTATAGTTGACATTTAAAGGGAAACGGCGAGCATGACTGTAAAAGGCCTGGGGCTGGGATATTTCATTAATTATGAGGTAGTTTGCTAAATTATTATAAGCTTTGTAATGATAAGGCTAGTGTAACAGGGTATGCACTGCTCTTGCTAGTGTTTTGACAGTACGCTATATAATGATATATTGTTTTGAATTGGGAAAATATAGAGAAGCAGCATAATTGTGTAATTGGCTGGTATGAATTTGTTATATAAAAGCAAGTTTTCTTCCATAGAACCCAGTATCACCAGTAACATGTTGGTTCAGGAATATTGTTCTTTTCACTTATGCTGAGAATGTCTTTGCCTAGAGTACCACTGTATGCAGTTGTGATTCTGTGGTGTGCCTATGCCTGCTATAGTAAGGATGTGTTCTTTTGCATTTAAGACCAAAATAATATTGGCTTTTTGCCAATTTGTTTTTCTAGTTTGCCTATAGATTACATAGATCTATAACTATACCTACATTGTTAATCTTTACTACAGGGGCATTATATTAGGCTATACACCCTTTTAGTGTACGATGCTCGGGAATATATTGCCACTTTATAAATACTGTTGATACTAATAATATGTGTATCCCAGCATTCCTAATTTATCCTTTATTGAAAGGTTGCGACATCTTTCATGTGGCTAGTGGTTATTTGCTTCACCTATGTTCGTTGCTTTTTGTGATTTCAGTAAGAAAAAGCAGAGCACTCCCCTTGCCTTTAAAAGGGCACCATAATTTGAAAAAATCGGCAACATGGCAGCCTTTTTTTTTCTTCTATGAAAAACTGTTGTAGCATAGTAGAAAGAAGTCTCTCTTACAATAGGGATATGTTATTAAGCTAAAACAACTCCTTTACCTGCATGTAATTTTACTTTCCTGTTGACTCTAATGCATTATTAGCAAAATTTCACATAGAAAAGACCAAAACATAACAGTATTTTGCTTATCACTATCAACGCTACCAGAATTGTTAAGAGTATGTTCATATAAACACCACTCCAGCAAAGCTTTTTATAATGTTTTAGATTCCATATCATTGTTGCAGTCCAGAACAGCTATATAAGATTCATAACTTGATGTTTTTTCTTATTTATGAACACATAGGCCCGGGCCTATGGAGGCAAGATGTAGGGGTGCCAATCTAAGGAGCACTGGGTGCTCTGGCACATGGGCCATGCACAAGGACCCAGCAGCTTAGGGGCCTGAGTACACAATGGTGTAATTAGAGTGCGCCCCTCCAAAAAAAAAATGTTCAGAAGGGCCTAGTGCAAATACCCTCCTGCCCAAGCCGGACTCTGCCAGCCACCTGTGTCCCCTTTCCTCAACACAGGTAAAAGAGCAGCTGGGGCTGGAGAAAGTCTTTTCAACTTTAGAGGAAGCAGACCCCATGGTCTGGGCCCCCCACAACTGTGGAGTCTGCTTCCTCTTTAGTTGCATCACTGTAAATACACACACAAACTAGACAGATATAATGCGGTAAAACTGCATTGAAATATTTAATGGTCAGACAAAGGACAAATGGTTCTTCTCTACTCCTCCATCCTTTTGTCTCCTTGACACTGAACACTTAATCTGTATTGTAATTATATTTTATATTTATGTGAATTGTATTTTTAATAATGCACTAATTTATTGTTGTGCTGTACAGTGCTTCGCCCTCAAGGAGCGCCATACAAATAAAAATATACATTGTATCAAATTTATTTTTATATTTTTTTGTATTGAGAAAGTTCAGTGAACATACTAAAGATGTGTCTGGTATAATAACCTATAAATGATCTGGGCTATAAACAAACTAGATCCATCCTATTTTATAATACATTATACCTACACATTATGTGTGGGATTTTGTATTTCAGATAATGACAATGAAATATACAGAAAGGTAAATTAGCACCCTCTGCTATGCGTTTGTTTTTCTCCAGCAATGAGCACAGAGGCATTTATGACACAGCATGCTACTGCAGAAAGTGTGTTCTTTTATTGCGCCTGAATGTAAGAGTAGAAGTTCTCTCCGTCCTAATTAATTTGCCCTCTCCTGCAGATTTTGACTTCATTAGTGTTAATGAACAGAGACGTAGGCAAATTCTGATGAAAGAGGCCTTGATGTGGAAGAAGGCTGATGTTGTATGAGACTTTTATTCAAAGAAGAAATCTGGAATGTATACATTTCGGGACATATTGTAGTAGACATGGGCAGCATAGTTACAGTTATAGAAAAAGGAAGCTGCTAAGATGATTCATAATTGCTCCCTGCGGAACAAGGCACCTAATCACAGAATACAATAAATATGTTTGCTGTCTTTATTTTGAAAGGTCCAACACATTGTTGCTGAGCCTTTGCTGATATGATGTTTAGTGTTCAGTGAATCACAATGTTTCCACTGGGCCATATTTTACCCTATCTACTGGTAGCCCCTTTGCTTGCCAGTCACTAAACAAATTGACAGAAGTCACAGCTTCTCTCCCTCTTTGTGCCACAGAGCAGCTCTCACTATACCTTGAGTTTCTTCCTGGTTCACTGCATGGGTGCTAGGGTAATTTGCAGGGCCAGATTTACATAGCAGACGCCTCTAGGCCCGCTGCCGTTCATCGCCCCTGTACCTTTCCCTACCTTTGTGCAATTGCACAAATTTTCAGCATCAGGATCAGAGTACTGGGTATTGGTGCACGGGAAATTTGAAAATGGATTGTATCTTCTGCAATTCCCCAGTGCTTCTGAACCAATGTGCGTGTGGTTGGGTGGCATGTCGCCCTCCTAAAATTCTGCTGCCCTAGGCCCAGGCCTTTATGGCCTTTCCACAAATCCGGGCCTGGTAATTTGGACCCTGGCAACCAAATGGCTAAAATTGCAAACTGGAGAGCTGCTGAATAAAAAAGCTAAAAACTTAATAAAACACAGATGAAAAAAAAATTGAAAACCAATTGCAGAATATCACTTTCTATCATACTAAAAGTTAACTCAAAGTTGAAACAAACAAAATAACAATACATGTTGAATATTTAAAATAATGTATTTTAATCATTATAGCCATAGCAAGCAATACTACAAAGCCATAATACTGTATATGTGCCCAATATATTTATTATACTTATTAGATAACAGGAAAGGGATTTCTTAGCTTAAAAATAGCTCCGTAGCATACAAAAGCATTAATATTAATATTTTTAAAGGGGAACATTTAGCAGACTTAAGAATGGATAAAAAATAGGGATACTTTTAATTTTGGGGCGAGTCCAATCCGCCAGTCCACACAGGGTAACAGAAGCTCCAGAACTTTGCCACAGCTCCAAGGCACTATACAGTATATTAATTAATAAAAAACAATGTCCCAGAAGCTACTATATATAAAAGTCAAAAAGTTTTATTAAATAGACATAGTAAAAAAATGGTACATACTGACCTTCCAACAATCCACTCTAAACGTTTCGTACCCTCCCATTACTCAGCATGTGGCAAATCTCAGAGGTGAATAGCCTATACTACATTAAAATGACATTGAAGGTATCTATCAAAGGCTATAGGCAAGCTTTTCTAAATGAGTAATTGCAATGGACTCTATGGGGTCTATTTGTCATGCTGTATAAAAAGTGGAGTGAAACATTACTGGTGATGTTGCACATAGCAGCCAATCAGACCTTTGTTTTTTTTTCTAACTGCTGAAATCTAATTGCTGATTGGTTGCAGTGGACAACATCACAATAATGCTTCACTCCACTCATTACACAGCATGATAAATAGGCCCTTTAGTGAAAGGACAATGTGTAATAGTGTATTGTGGCTACATGGTCAACCATGCCAACAATGAAAGATCTAAAGGTGCAACCAATATAATTACATTTGTTTCCTTGTGCTGAAGGATGAACTTCTTAAACTGTCATTTCTAGACATCTCAAACAAAAATGAGAAATGCATGTCACATTTATGATTCCCTATCTGTGGCTTTTCGAATGCTAAAGATACTAAGGCATTATCAGTACAGTGATCACAGGTGCTAGCAGATGGCATATCCTGGTTTGGAAGAATGTTACTTGCCAAAAGGATTAAGAAATGTAAAAGGGTTTAGTGCAACCTGCCTTCCGCTCTATTTGAATTGCTGTAAATTTATGAACTTCATAATGCAGAGTTCATTGACCACCAAATGAATTAAACACTGTGTTAGTTAATGTGGGTCTGGGGGAGGCATTTTAGTGTCCCTATTCCTGCCTCCTAATTTGCATGTTTTTCAGACACACCTGTTTTAGAAATAATAGCGTGATACGTTGCACTGCGACGAAATGCAGGCAACCAGTCCGAGGCACAGAATATAATGGAAGTGATAGAAACATCGCAGTTACAAACTACACACAACATGAATGCCAGATGAAGACGCAACGTTCACATCTGACAGTCCTGTTGTGTCGGATACATGTAGTTTGTACCTGCGATGTTTCTATCACTTCCATTATATTTGGTGCCTCCGACTGGTCATCTGCTTTACGTTGAAGCGTGACGCATCACATCACAATCCGTGGAGTTGAGCCCTATATCGATATTGCCACCAAGTAGGAAAATGTCTAAACAAAGTGCCCCAAATCAGCCTGTGTACCATTATCCCTTATGGTGGCTAATACAGAATTATAGGCAAAACGTTTTCTCATCTGTGCCCATTATAAATCTTCCAATTTAAACATTCTTGTATATAAAGAGTTTATGAGCCCCTTGATACCTATGTCTTGGGAAGATACATATGCAGATGGAAACACACCTATTAATGCCTCTTAATCCTATTTAATACCGGCTAGTGCATTACAAGAATGACTTTACAGACTGATCAGTCTGACATCATGCTAAACCTTCCATGAATCACTTTAATGCAAAAGAACTGTTTTATTATGTCTCCCACAATACATCTAAAAAGCAGCTTTTTATGGGGACAGCATTATTTTATTAAACAAATTCTTTTATCGTAACTTACCCTGACAAGGCAGTTTAAGACAGTACAATATTTTTCTACATTTAATTGCACGTTATATATTAAAAATAAGTGTCTGTGAACAAGCGATTCGGCATAACAGTTCTATCCATCACGGCTTGTTTCTGTGTAAGAATAATCAAGTGGATATTTTTTGACAGATATAAGATGTTGAACATAGATGATAAACGAGCAATGCAGAGTCATGAATCATTGAGTGCTCACTAGAAATGTCTGTATAATACAGGATCCCTGCTTCTCCCAACTTCACTGGTGTCCTTGTTTAGACGGGAAACTGACTACTTATGAATGCAAACACGTATGTATAAATTTACTTCTAGCAACCCCAAGGCAGTACATATGGATAAATACAAACGCATAAAATACATTCCAGCATCAGCAATGGTGATGTTGGTATAGAACTGTCAGCCACAAGATTGGTGTTATAACCTGAAATCCTGTGTATCTGGCTATATTGTTACAAAGGATTTTGTGGTCCTTATATTATATAGATATTTTTATTCAGAAAGTGCCAGCTGGAGCAGAGGCTGACTGACTGGAAAAATGAGTCAGGAGGAGCTTATTTGAGGCTATTTGAGCCTATTAGAGAACGAGCTGAGAGTGGCATGTGAGTTGTGTACCTAGTATCAAAGTACCCTAGCAGCAGAGCATATCTTAGGGTTCAGAGGGTTCCAAGTAATTTGGAGAAGCCGCACACCTCACAAAACCCGACAAACTCTTTTTCCTGGTGTCCAGTGACAGCGGAATTGGCCACCTCACATCCAAGGTAAGAAGTAGGATATCACAGGATACATAGTTTGCATTTCATTGCAAATATGTTCACAAGACTGGTTGGTTGGAGTTGCACTTTATTTGGGATCTCAAGTATTTCCACAAATTAATCTTTAGTTCGGTTACGATACCCCATGCTAACAAAAAATCCAAGTGGCTCTGTACCATAGAACAGACATAGGGCCTCATTTACAAAATATAGGACAAAGATCAAAAAGCAGGTTGTTGTTTTGCAGTTTTCATATTGCACTATGAGTTGTGCCTAGGGACTAAATTGACAAACTGGGCAGCAAACTGGAAAATTGGGATTATTGTTGATAAATGCAAGTTTTAAGAAGTTTGTCTTATTCCAGGCAGTGTAATTCTGTGGCTATTATAGCAAATAAAGTACTGTCTTGTATAACAGGGCATGGCAGTGACCTAAAAGGGGCATGGCAGAGACAAAAGGGGTGTGGTTATGATGTAGAGGGGTGGGGGCACTGCACACAACAGCCTGAGGATGGGTAATGGATTGATCCTTGAAGAAAAAAAGGTAAGTGTCGGGTAATTTGGGGGAGGGCCAAGGGCTAAGCTTAAGGGTATTACAAATTTACCCGCAACTACATTGCTGGTAAATTTGTAACCTATGCCGCTAAAAAACCGGCCGGGTGACTACCCTAACGCAACCCAGCCTATGACAGGGCGCAGTTCCACTTTGATGACATCATAGCTGGTCTGCATGAATCCACAAAGACAGATTTCGATGCAATTAAATCCCCAGAGGTGAGGGGAAGTTTGACTCACGGAACCTGCACCTGTGGTTCACTTGCTTAGCCAGAACCCTCCCAACTCCAAGGTAAGTCTGTGAGTCTTGCAGATTTCAGGTTGGTCCAATCACTACTTTGCACAAACAACTTTTTTAATGTGCGTGGATGTAACATAGTTTTTGTAAATCCACAAAAATATTTGACTTCTTTTACATTTCCATATGGGGCCAATTGACAAAAAGGTCACAGTGCTGCTTTACTCCAGTGTAATGCATGTCGAAACTGCTAATCACATTGCCACATTCAAGCTAATTATATTTTCTGATTTATGGGTATGGGATCCATTATCCAGAAAGCTCTGAATTATGGAAAGGCCTCCTCCCATAGACTCCATTTTTTCCAAGTGATCCAAATCTTTTTAAATGTCTTCTTTTTTCTCTGTAATAATAAGAATAATAATAAAACAGTACCTTCTACTTGATCCTAAGATATGATAAAAATTTGATTTATTTAATGTTTACATGATTTTTTAGTAGACTAAGGGAGCTAGCACACGGGCAGATTCGGGGAGATTTAGTCGCCTGGTGACTAATCGCCTCTTCTGCAGGGCGACAATTTACCCAAACTGCCTTCCACCTGCTATAATGAGAAAACACCAGCACCAATGCAGCATTCAATTTCCGAAGCCACCTGAAGTGCATTGGCGCTGGTGTTTTCTCATTATAGCAGGGGGAAGGCAGTTTGGGGAGATTGTGGTTCCGCAGAAGAGGCAGTTGACAGGCAACTAAATCCCCTTGAATCTGCCCGTGTGCCAAAGCCCTCAGGGTGGTGGCACATGTGGCTACATGGAGGGATTAGTCGCCCAGCAACAAATAGCCTCTTCGGGCAACTAATCTCCCCGAAATGCCTTCCTGTCGGCGGGGTGGCACTCGAAACGATTCGTTTTCCGAAGTCGCCAGAAGTTTGCTCTTGAGGAAAACGAAGCGCATCGGTTGCCATCCCGCCGGCGATTTACATTCTAGCCGGCGGGAGGCAGTTTGGGAAGATCAGTTGCCTGAAGAAGCAGCAACTTGTCGCTGGGCAACTAATCTCCCAAGTAGCCACATTTGTCACTAGATTCAAATTACAGAAATCGTTATCTGGAAAACCCCAGGTCCCCAGCATTCCGGATAACCAGTCCCACACCTGTATTACTTAAACATTGACCTTTATTCTTCTAAAGTGAGATAAAAGTTACAGATGACTCTAGAGCAGGGATCCCCAACCTTTACAACCCGCGAGCAACATTCAGAAGTAAAAGGAGTTGGGGAGCAACACTAGCATAAAAAATATTCCTGGCTGCCAAATAAGTGCTGTGATTGGCCATTTAGTAGGCCCTATGTGGAATGTCAACCTACATTAAGGCTCTATTTGGCAGTGCACCTGGTTTTTAAGCAACCAAAACTTGCCTCCAAGCCTGGAATTCAAAAATAAGCACCTGCTTTGAGGCCACTGGGAGCAACATCCAAGGGGTTGGAGAGCAACATGTTGCTCACGAGCTACTGGTTGGGGATCCCTGCTCTAGAGTCAGGGCACAAGGCCAGGGGATCAGATGGAGGCTGTTTTCACGTTCAGTCGTCACCTGGCCACGAGTGGGAGCTCCGCATTCATTCAGCCCGTGCACTGGCTGGAACATAGTGGAGGCGGCCATTACTGAAACTTTCCACTAGGTGGCGCACAGAGCGTGTAATAGTTTCCCGGTGTTTATGCAAAGAGCATCCAGAGGCTGCTTCACCTGGGTCACAAGAGGAGTCGGACAATACTTCTCTTCATAGAGCACGGGACTTGCATACATCAAATGCTCCGCTTGGCGCATACAAACGCTCCATGGTGGCAAGATCGCAGTCCCTGAAGCCTGGAAGCGGGTATCGCCTCCTCCTCGTCCACCTGTTACTAGAGGCAGGTGAGCAGAGCACCGAGTGGCATGTACTGACCCGGGGTCACGACCCGACTGGATAACGCGCAGCCACACACTGACCACATGGCACCTGCTGGGGAATTCAGCTCGCTGGTATTGCTGGCAGGACTCATGGCACTGGCTACTATTTCTACTGCTGCTTCTGCTAAAGGGCAGCTTAGTTGCAAAGAGGTTCGTGCCAGTTTTCACTCTCTGCAGCCCGGAGTCAGATGGGTGCCAGAATCACCTGTTTCAGGTAAGCGCATGGTATGGTACCACAATAGAGTGCCTTCCTCCTTACTACTGATTCAATGAAACATTGCCCCTCAGGCTATTCTTTACAATCCGAAACATGATCCCTAAATCAAATGTTTCTGTAACAACAACCACAGAAAGTCACAAGTCTATACCTGCGCCAAATGTTATACAAACATGGGTGTAATGCATTGTTACTGGATCCCCAATCCACCCCACCAAAATGCTATACAACAATGATGCAGGGGAGCCAAGGGAACAGGTACCAGTATTGTTCATATTCCTCACAGCTCCTATATTTTCTTGCGTGCCAACTTAGAAACAGAATTGCATTTACTTAATAGTTTAATAGTATATTTTTTACAGACAGTTATAATTTTGCACATATTTTTTATACTTTTATAGATCTTTTACAGGACTCGTATATGGCAGCTGTTCTGTTGGCTTACCTGGTCGACAGCACAAGTTACTGTATCTTAATATATACAAAATGGAATTATCTGGCATTGATAATATATCTATTTACAGTACCTCTGTATTGCCACAAGGTATACACCGAAATCTAATTATATTATGCACAGCAACCTACTGTACCCTCAAGCTATACACTTTCTTGTAGATTTGTAAATACTGGATTTGTATTAATTACTTGCATACCTATCACTGCCATACATTGGGGTTTTTACATGTGCAGTGATTTTTTTATCCATTTTTCATAGGGAAACCACAACTGCAACAGGTATTTTTTAATAAATTCAGGATAGGAAAGCAAAATGTAAGGGCATGCATGAGGAGTCTACATATATTATATATAGTAATTCTATAATTTATAAGCTCTCCCATGGAAAGCCTTCGATTGGTACCCTCTCCAAACAAAGATTTCACCTTCCTCCTCTGGCCAAATCCCAATGTAAGTGTGGAGCTTTGGGGAGAAAGTGAAAAGGTAGCCTTATGCCTAAGAGATCTGATACTCAATCAAAACTTTGTAGTAATGACAAATATGAAGGATTGGAAGACACACAAATTAATACTCTATCTAATAATAATGCTGATCAAATCTTGAAGACTTGTCACCACTCATCCAAGTGGCTTCTTCAGTTCAACTCAAATGAGTGTTGAGCATTTATAAGATTATTCAGTAAGTCCAGTTGCTTATCACAGCTTGATACACTATATCATGACCTGGATGAAAGAAAAACTTTGTAGATATGAACTTGTACTGAATATAAATACAGGTATGGTATCTGCTATCAGGAATGATTGCAACCTGGGGCTTTATGGATTCAGGCTGATTAGTTAGGATCAAGCACATGGTACGGTTTTGTTTTTCCAGAGAAAAAGTAAAAGAGACAGAAAAATTTTTTTTTTGGTTAAGGTGGCAAGTAGAATTCCTGTATTTTGGAGATCTCTGGATAATAACGCTGTACCTGTACTATGTAATTCAGGTATATTTAATGAGAAAATGAACACCTTTATTTGATGTGCTGTATAGGGAATGGAAACACCTGGCAATAATAGTTATTTCTATATAAGTACTTGTTTATTTCCATTTCAGTTTGAATTTCAGCTGACTGATTCTTGGGATGGGACATCTGCAGGAATTTCAAATTTGCACCCACTAGGATTCCAAGCAGTTCTCAGTCACTGTTTGTTGGTTGTCTGGAGTTTTGCATTTGCATTGTGTACTCCATAGAATTACTCAGTAGAAGGTCATTGTGAAAGTACCTGTTTTGTGAAGAAAATTTAATTTCTAGAATTTAAAATTGGAGCAAAGTTAGTCTGATGTTGCACAAACTGCTTTTGTGTGAAAAGTAAGAAAATGGTCAAATCAGCCCCTTACTGTACAAGGTGGATGGGTTGGTTCTAGTGGTGACCTATACTTCTGAAACTAGCTGATGCAATGTTGGACTGAGCTGTTGGGGTTCAACGTTACAGCTTTGGGTTCACTCACTACACCTTGCTCTTCTTTTCTTCCCCCTCTCTTGGCTCATTATGTGTGTGCTGTGAGAATAAGAACCAATGTCATTTAAAAGATATACCGCACACCCGGAGTTTACTCACTCTGCAGTAGTGGTGCTGGTTCTCCGTAGACCCGGCACGGTCACACAGCAACAGCATCTTTTATTCACGGATCCGCACACACGCAATTTTACACCAACAGAATAATAACCAATTATATACAATAATATATATAGAATTGTAGATGGAGTGATACGGGAGCCCACTTCATCTGCACTTTTCTGATGTGCTTTTGTCTTTCTCATGTTCCCTTGTACATTTATATACATACGGTATCCCAATGTATTTATTCTCTGTCTTCCTTCTTTCTCTCAGGCCATTGCTTTACTAGTTTTCCTGTCTAAAAGTATGTATTTTTCTCATCATTCACTACATTTTATTTGTTGTGCCTTCCCACTGCTCTTCCACTTTCTTGTGGTGTAACTCCTTTATTCCCCATTTTTTTCCCCATTTTTTTTTAATTCTCCTAGCTATTCATATCTACATGTCCTCACTCTCCTCCTCTTCTCTTTTCCTTTCTTTATTTGTTATTGTGACCTTTCCTCTCATCGTCTTCTTTACCTTGGTCTTTCTCTTACCACATAAACTTCCTCGCTTGTCATCTGTTTTTCCCATTTTCTATTCTCCTCTCACTTTTGCCTAAATTTCCCTCATACATGTTTTAACTGACCTCCTTTTAAATTGCTTTTTTTGCTTAATATTTTTTTACCCTTTTACATTGCTTTTGAGTACATCTGCTACTAGCCTTTCTCTCTACATTAGTTTTCTTCTGAGCTTTGTGTCTGCTGTTCACTCCTTCATTTCTCTTCCTCTGTTTATCTTTTTTTCATTACTTACATTTTCAATCACTTTATCATCTCTTTATATTCTACCAGCCTTTCCATTACACCTCAGTTTTATGTATTACCTTCACTCTTTCTTCCATGCCTGTTAGTCTTCTTTACTCTATTTCCCTTTTTGCTCTCATCTATCCTCACACTGCTTTTTCTAGTTTCTTCCTTTCTGCCTTCTCTTCAATACTTTTTTCTCCACTCTCAGTATGTTATCCAACATATTGGCTACTATGAGTTTCTAGATCTTAACAAACTTTACAAATATTAATTCATGACCCCCTGTGTATTTTGAATTGGCTTGTATATGACGTATGAGTTAAACTAAATTAGGATTATGTCCTATACTTTGAAAACCTGAAAGTCAGCAAAGCAGATCTAGACTGCAGCTCTTCCTCAGCATCACACTGATTCCCCTTTCACAGACCACAGCTGTGAAAACCCTGCAAGCTGCAATTGTTGAATATGACAGGATCATTCAGCTGTGCACATTGCTTAACACATAGGCTTCAGCGATTTTATGCTATTGTGAATTAGCTTTAAAGGCTTAAAGGACCAGTAACACCCAAAAAAGAAAATGCCCTGTATACATTGCACATAAGGGTTCTTTAGTTGCAACAACAATTTACATAACTAATCAAAAGCATGTTTTATTTAAAAATAAATATAAAGCAAATGTGTAGGGCTTTCCTACCGTCCTTGGTCAAGAACATGTATTATGTATATTTCCATTAAACTCACTAGGGATGGGGTGGTATTATTTTAGTAAAAGATAAAAGAGAATATTTGCCATTCTCAGGATATAAATAAGTGCATGTCAGCTCATATAAATAAATAATTTTTGTTTTAGATATTACTGATGTTATTCCCAGTTTTCCAGCAGGATAGAGAATCTGCCATGGAAGCTTTTCAGAATAACACATCGTTCCATAAACAAATGGGTGCGGATGCCTCCTAATATTTCTGCATTACCATTTTCCCTATATTTATTAGCTTATAGAGGCTGGCTACAGCTGTTGCTGAGTATCCTAACTTATTACTTTTATGTAAGTGAACAAGAGGCTGTTCTTGCTTTCTGTGGATAGTCTTTTCATTGCCAGCTTACTTCAAAAGGCATGATTATTGCTTTGCAGACAATAAAAATGTGTATGGAGACTGGATGGCTTTGTGTTGACAGATGTCAATAGGGTATCCACACAAATCAACTACCAAATAGTTTGAGAGGGTATCCAAAGCAATTACAAAATGCAGTAGCAAAGCTGCTTTATCAAAGACAAATATAAACAGTCTGTTTCATGTTCTCCTCACTTCCAGTATCACTTGTAATGACATTCAAATGAGCATAGTGGTATGTCATTTTTAGCTTCCTATCTATTTTTAAACATAGTCTCCAGAGAATGTTTTTGCTGTGCAGCTTGATTTGTACAGTAGAGCCTAAAGCAATGAAGGCAACCCACTCCAAGGCAGATGTGCTTTCATTTTGGGATGTAAATCACATCTGCAGTCCTGTCTTCCTCACCCAAGTTAGCTTCTGAAAATAGCCATGGGTGAACTAAATATTATCATTATTATTATTAGTGCTGTAGAGTAAATGGGTGTATAAACTGAACATATAGATTGCATACAAAAAAATAACTGATAACTGATACAAGAGGTAAAGACGGCTTGCCCAAATCTAAAAGTACCCACCACAATTCACACTGTCAGAGTTAAACTGACTTTTGATCAGCTTGCACACTGGTTCCATCAGGGTTTCTCAGGCTTTTAAGGCTATATACACATATGCGGAGAACCGCGGCGGTCCTCTGCACGGTTTTTAAAAACAGCCAGTTTAGGCTATGGCACTTCCGCTAGTGTATTTACATACATTTTTTAAATACCGTGCAGAGGACCACTGCGTTTCTCTGCATGTGTGCCCATAGCCTAAAACTTTCAAATAGAATGTATCAATATCCATAAAATATGGTACCTTAATAAAAATATAAAGATAAAAACCTTCAAAAGAGACGAATGGAAGAGCAAAGTTTGTTAACAGTCATATCCGCCACAGAAGGAATAGAGGATATCATTGCAAAGGCAAAGCAATTGTGGCTATAATGTCTTACTAATGGAAAGCATTTTGCTTCTGTTTTGATTGTATGTAAGCAAAATATGACCCTAGGGGGCTAAAAATCATCAAAAATACTAAGGAAAAATACAAAAATGCTAAGGATTTTGTACTAACATTTGTGCTAAATTGCTTCCGTGTAGTTATCTATACTAACTAATCAGGTCAATGATTTTCTAAATTGTAGTCGACTAATGAATACAAAATGCTGATTGGTTGCTGGTTAAATAAACTGTCTCAAGAAGGAAGCAGAGAAAAATATCCTCTAAAAATGGTAAGAAGTGTTAAGGGTTCCAGAGATTAAATGAAAGGACTGGCAATGAGGAGCAAAAAGCACAGACGGTAGCAGTCATATTGCTATGGGGCCAGAGAATCCCCTAATATGGAATATTGCATTAAACATGGACAGAACTAATAGCAGCTCATTGGGGTCAGGTGCTCTGGGGATCAGCTATACTTGACAAAACAAATAGAGACAACCCCAAGACAAACCTTTTTTAATGTCCCCGGCACTTAAAAGCTTTATTTTCATCAAATTTATACTGGCATACATATGGATAGGCTATATTTTCCTATTACTATAATATATTGGTTTTCTTTGAGCCCTTGATGGCACTGACAGGGTAAAACATTGTATGCAGTATTGACTAGAGAGCACAGAAATAGGGCTTCTAAAAAAGAATAAAACATTCATGGGTGCAAATGATAAGTGCAAGAACAAGCAATGATGGCCAGTGAGAAATTCTGTAGCCTATATTTATTGGTGACCTGATTCTGGCTTGAGGAAGATTGTATTATACTCCACAAAAGTGTGACTGAGACTCCTTCGTGATTTCACTATATATCAATCAAGTGTGCATATTTTCTGTGTGCTTTTGATAGTGGAGATAGTTTTGGTTAGGGAATTATGGCATTGCTCTGCTCATGGTCTTAAACATAAGCAATCTTTCTGTAAAACTGCACCGATAAGTAGCATTTGACATATTAAGCTCTTACTTTATATAGACAAATGTTATTTTCAGTGACATCATTGTGATTTATTATGAGGCTTCATAATAAAAAACTACAGAAAGTGTTTTCTTGGTTTACGTTAAGTGGATAGACAAACCCCTGTTTACAGGTTACTGAATTGGAGTAAACATTTTCCCATGTTATTGTGTCACTGGCTATGACTTTAAAGGAAAACTATACCCCCCAAACAATGTAGGTCTCTATAAAAAGATATTGTATAAAACAGCTCATATGTAAAATCCTGCTTCATGTAAATAAACCATTTTCATAATAATATACTTTTCTAGTAGTATGTGCCATTGGGTTATCATAAATAGAAAATTGCCATTTTAAAAAATAAGGGCCGCCCCCTGGGATCGTAGGATTCACTGTACTCACAAACATACCAACAAACCATACATGTTAGGTCACATGAGCCAATTAACAGACAGAGTTGTGTCTTTTGCTTCCACACTTCTTCCTGTTACAGTTAGAGTTGAAGTATTTCTGGTCAGGTGATCTCTGAGGCAGCACACAGACCATCACGAAATGGTGGCTCAAGGCAAGAGATGTAAAAGGGCAATATTTACTTAAATATATATTCCAGTGTGGTAAGATTCTTTAATATGCCACTTAATATGATATGAACTATCTGTTGCTTAAGTGTTCATTTTGGGGGTATAGTTTTCCTTTAAGGGGCACATTTACTTAGCTCGAGTAAAGGAATAGAAGAAAAAATACTTTGAATTTCAAACGCTTTTTTTGGGCTACTTCGACCATCGAATTGGCTACTTCGACCTTCGACTTCGAATCGAAAGATTCAAACTAAAAATCGTTCGACTATTCGACCATTCGATAGTTGAAGTACTGTCTCTTTAAAAAAAACTTCGACCACCTACTTTGCCACCTAAACCTACCGAGCATCAATGTTAGCCTATGGGGAAGGTCCCCATAGGCTTTCTAGCCAATTTGGGATTGAAGGAGAATCATTCGATTCGAAGGATTTAATCGTTCGTTCGATCGCAGGAAATACGGTAAATCCTTTGACTTCGATATTCGAAGTCGAAGGATTTTACTTCGACAGTTGAATATCGAGGGTTAATTCGACCAATAGTAAATGTGCCCCTAAATGTTCAACAAAATCTTATGTGTTGGGCCATATAATATCGTATGAAACAAATTTTTATTTTTTTATGGTGGGAGATGAGCCAACCGATATTGGCAGAAAATTTGGATATCAGTCAGTTCGTCGATCGGGCTGGCCAGAACATTTTGATCAGGTGCATTTGAAGGCACCCGAATATCGGGCATTGTTAGTGCTGAATCGTCAGATACAGGTAGAATTTTATTGTTTCTACCTGTATATCTGACGATTGAACTATACACGTGTGTATTGAAATGAACAATCTTTCTTGGAAAGATCTTTTCCAGGAAAGATTGTAATTGTACCGTCTATGGCCTCCGTTAGTCTGAAATTATAATAAAACAAGTTGCAATTGATTTAGCCTGGTTTACATTGTAAAGCTCCTTGCTACGGTTCATTGCTAAAGAATAACAACCATTGAGGCGTCTTTTACAAGAAAGAAACAATAGTGATCATTTTTTAATACTTTGTTCTCAAATATTCTGTTCCATATACCTGTACATGACTGGTGTGAGTTTTGTTACATTGTGGCTTTTGTTTCTTTGAGAGAAAAGGCAAGACCCAACTGGTGTCATTGTAAGGGTCAGAGTTAATGAAAGTAGTTCAATTAGCTGAGATAACCTACTCCAAGTAAGCAGATGGTATGCTTAGACTTGGCTTTTCCCATGATAGATTAACTTTCAACAGTACCAAAAATCTGTACATAACACCAATCCAATCTAGACACCTGGGTCAAAATAAAAATCATTTTAAACAAGGTTCAGTGCGCTGCTATCTGCAAATCAATATGTTTCCCAAAACCTAAGGAAAGAAGCAATATATGGTGTAGTAGGTCTTATCAAGGTGTTTTGTAAATAATTAGAACCACTCACATTGTTGTCCCAAAATTGTAAGGGTATAAGAATTCTCTCTATGACCGATGTCAAAGGGGATCGCTGAGGAGCGGTATGTGTTAGCGCACGTTAGGCAGACATCTACAGTACCGGTTTCGGTGCAGTTCTACAAAGAAAATGCTTCAAATGGCCGTAACTGCAGGAAAAGGCCCTGTGGGCCGTTTGCACTTACCGAGCAGTAGTAGATAAGAGCAGTCAGAACGGTGCAGATCTTTCTCCAAAATGCGCCGCTTATCTGTTACACCTGGAGCATTAAGAAGCTGAATTTCGCTGTGGGTCCGCAGTACGTTGGCAGGCTGTCTTCTGTGTGGTCTGCTTCAAGTTGTAGCAATGGCGGCGTCTCTGCAGTATAGTTTGTGTGTTGTAGTTCCTCAACAGTTCAAAATCTTCCAGTCTCCCAATTGGCTCAACGGTCTGGGGGTGATTTAGTTAGTTCAATAAAGTAGCCTTTATTGAACTACCTAAATCACCCCCGGAACGCTGAGCCAACACATACCGCTCCTCAACCATCCCCTTTGACATCGGTCGTAGAGAGAATTCTTATATGCTTACAATTTTGGGACAACAATGTGAGTGGTTCTAATTATTTATATAACACCTTGATAAGACCTACTACACCATATATTGCTTCTTTCCTTAGGTTTTGGGAAACATATCGATTAGCAGATAACAGCCCACTAAACCTTTTTTAAACTGAATACTTAAAGTGGACGTGTGGTTCCACATTCCCTCGTGGCAGCTCATTTTAAATAAACAGCGCAGAACTCACAAAACAAAGTTTATTAAAATAAAAATCATATTAACCTGCAATATTCATGACTTGGTAGGAGATATTTTTCATAGAAATTAATTGAAACATGTCTTCACCATAATCCAGTAGGTACATTTCTGAGAAGCACAGAATGAAGAAAATCAGGTTGGGCAACACTGATATGAAATTATTACACCCCCTAATTACCATGTCCATTTTACAAAATTTGGCACGTTATGGAAAGTTTGAACATTTCTGGGGGTTTTATTTGTTATTACAGTTTTGCTAATGAAGGTGAATTGCCCTTTAAGCTGCAAGTCACAGTTTCCCCAAGAGACATGCTTATCTTAAATAGTTACAATTGTATCTTTGCTTATCTGAAATTGTTAAACATGTATCTAAGTGCAGGTGCTGAGTATTCTGGATTCTCTGACAAAAGCCTTTTATTTAATTAAGTTGTAGAAACGTTGTATCTCTTTCTGGCTGTTTAGTGCAGGAGATCAAAGAGAAAGTCGGGACATTTCAGTAACAATCGAGACTGTCCCACGAAAAACGGGACAGTTGGGAGGTATGGGTAATGGTGTGGAACTGCATATACAAAACAAAGGCATCAGTGTGTGAGCTCAGACTTCTGCTGTCTTTGCTTTAGGGATTGCTTTACATTACAACCCTTCTTTGTATATTTTACATAGACTGGCATTTTCTCAGTAAAATATCCTACCTGGCTGCAGTTTTTGCAGGGAGATAATGTCTTTCCTCCATAAGAAAAGATTAGAAGCAGTCAGTAGGTCACAAGTTCAGTGCTTTTATTACCCTGCTCCATGCCAGGTACCAAGAGAAGTGTTACTAGAACATTCTCATGTTTAATTTATGAACCTGGCAGCAAGCTGAATTTATTCATTTATACGTTTAAAGCCATGCAGCTATTTTAAAAAACATCTCTGTACTCCAGATTATTGGGTTTACTTGTGTATTAGTAAACCATTAAAACAGGCACAGAAACTTTTTGTGTTAGTTAGAACCTGAATTTTGTACTTGCTGTTTGATCAGCAAGTGGCACAGAACATCATAAAATGGTGGCTCAAGGTAGAAAGATGTAAAAGGGAAGTATTTACCAATTAAGTATATGCCAATTTATTAAAATTCTTTAGTAGGTTACTACCTGTGGTTCTCGCTCCTGTGAGAGTGAGTAGAAGTTCAGCGTTTCCGTTCCATAGAAAGATGTTGAACATCTGGACACACAAGCAAGTTCTATGCACTGTGTATGGCTGCATATATATATTGCTGAACTACCAATTGGCACCCGGGCAGGTGTGGATTTTTTTGTGTGTGCCTTCCATTGCTATGCTATATATATATTATTTTTTTATGGCCAGAACATGATGGTTTCTATAGGTTTCTATACTTTTTGATGTGTCTGTATTGGCAGGGTTCTGATCACGCAGTGAGAATTGCAGGCTTTTGAAAACAGCCCGAATTAAGTTTAAACATTAATAGAGCTGCACCAACATTCATTTTTATCCAGAATTAGCATCCGTTTATGACATTCTGTTGGGTAAGGTAAGCTTTGCCTTTTATTTGACCACAGCTTGAGCTAAAAACCTTTCCTTCACCTTGCATTGTCATAGGGCATCCTCGTCATGTTATACCAAGTATATAATCTATTAATGAAACCTAAATCACATTTTATGACTTTATAAAAGGGTGTTACTTGGTTTCAATTAATATTTTACAGCATACAAGGATAAAACAGAGAACTTGAAAGTGGATTGTTCTATATATGGTTTAAGAGATGAAAATGGTAAATCATGAATGAACATTAAAAGGCCGTGAAGAGGTAACTGAATACATTATTTTATTTCTGTTCGTACAAAGTATGAATAGTGTGCAAAAAAGATCTAGATCCAGTGATGAGCCCTTATTGTCTTCTAGAGATAGCATAAATCCATGAGTATACCTTGAACTGTGTCCTTGAAGTCCCCACCCCCAGCACACAATGTCTGTGAAGATTTATTTTGTTTTCCTCTGAGTGGAATTTTGAAATCAGAGATGCCAGCCTGAAGAAAAGAAAAGAGATAACGAGGATGTTCCACAATTACCTGTAATTATCACCCCAGCTTTGTCCTCTGCATATTGAACCAGACAAACTCTGTAGTGTTTGAACATTCTTTCTAGACTGTTAGTAATAATTATTGCATTTTCTGTCCTGAAACTTGATACTTTTAAATGAACTGCAGCTATTACTACTTCCCTATCTTAGAAATGACCCGAAAATGGATGTTATTTTAAATTGGATGGGCAAGAACTAGGGTTTCCACTTGGCCGGTATTCTACTGGCCTGGGCGGTAAAAATGATGGTTGAGCCCAATGTATAAAAAAAATTATAAATAAAGGAAGGCCGGTATTTTTTTCCGGAAAAGGTGGCAACCCTAGCAAGAGCAAGGACAAGGCATTTAATGTGTTCGTATAGAGGGTATATTTATTAGGGATGCACCAAATCCAAGGATTCTGCCTTTTTCAGCAGGATTCAGATTCGACCGAATCCTTGTGCCTGGCCGAATTTGCATATGTAAATTAGGGACGGGAACTAGTGACTTTTCGTAAATTCTTTTTTATTTTTTTTAAGTAAAAAAAAAATGTCCCCGCTTTTTCCTTTCCCGCCTCTAATTTAATATGCAAATTAGAATTCGAATTTGGTTCGGTATTCGGCCGAATTTTTCACAAAGGATTCGGGGATTTGGCCGAATCCCAAATAGTGGATTTGGTGCACCCTAATATTTATAAAAATGTGAAATTAGAGAGAACCACAGAAAAAATCTCAGCCACGGTGAGTCCATGCCAATGGGTAAAAATGGAATATTAGTAATAAATTCTCTAGCAGTTTTGTAGTCATTCACAATTAGTATCTCTCCTTGGTACATTATCAGAAGCACTCCAGTGACCTCCACTAACTCCGTTCTGTCTCTGCATTCCTAACTATTGGGGTACTTTTTGGGCAAGTGCTCGCAGCAGCTTCTTGGTGGAATGGACACTGCTTGTTTTGGCTTGCATGTATGCCTCACATTGCTGCAATATGCTGTTACAGGTAGTTAATATCTATACCAGCTAACCTGATGGTAGTCTCACCTTCTTTCCTGCACCTGGATGTTCTGGGCATTTATAATTTACCTGCTGCTCCCATTTCATAATTTCCTATAGGTACACTCTATTGATTTAAACACTAATGGTTAAAAGAGTACATAACCCTTGGACAATTTCTATTTACTTACCTTCAGCTTCATGCAGGCATCACTGCATAAAGAACAGTTGTGTAACTACCAGGGGTGCAGGAGGTAGAATCACACCCAGGCCCTTACCCCTTTGTAGCCGGCTGGAGCCGCAATAGAGCAATATCACTGGTGGGATGTAAAGAGGTTCTTAAAGTGTTCATGTCTTGCGGGCGGGGACAGAAGCCAAAAGTGTGGGGGCCTGTGTGCGACAGTAAGTGCACATTAGATGTGCTGCAGAATAGAACCTGTGAAATTCAATGGGTCAAGATGCAAAAGTGCATTTTTTGCACTTTGCCATATGAATGGTAACAAGCCCAACCTTACATTAGCCTTTTTCACTACTTTCTGCATCATTGTTTGAATTGTACACTTTAGGACTTGTTTTCTATATATGTTCTTTTCTCAGAAATGTTCTTCTGAAAAGAATCCTGCATACAAATTTTATGTAATTTGTTTCAAATATAGGAGTACTTGAAAGATTTTGCAGCCAATCCTAGATAAATGCACAGAAAACAAGAATATTATCGTAATTAGTTTGATAACAGCATCCTCATCCCTAACAAATAGCACATCTGGGATGAGTGTGCGCAGTAATTACATTTCACAGCATCCTCCCGTTTTCTGACAAAAAGGCATAAATCATTGAATAATGGAAGATCTTTCGCGAGGGATCCTGCCGCCTGTATATTTGGCATGCCACAATAACTGCTCCCATATTGTTTCTCTGTATCAAAGTGCCTGGCAGTTAGCAAACAACAGAGGAGGAGAATTCTTGTGCCTGGATGTGATGGACCCAAAAAAATTTCCATTACCTTCTGTTCAAGTTTTTATCATTAGAAAGCAACAACACTTATACCTGTGATGTTCCACTAAAATTTTTTCGATACTTGTTTGCTAAGGTATAGATTCCACTTTCTTCTGAAATGAACATAATGATGAAGTCTTTCTTTTGCTTTATTCTTTCTCTTAATAATAAAAGTTTGTGCATAAGATTGCCATTTTTCTATATAAAAATGCCCTCCACTAAACTAACAAAGGTGGGAAGTAAAATGAAAACAGCGGGGAGCATGTTGAAAAAAAAGTGCTTTAAGGAAAGGTGAAATCACTGAGGTGGCAAATTTATTTTTCCCCAGGCTGGTGCTCCTTTTAGGGAAAAGTAGCATTTTGTTCTTTTACCTTTCCCAGACATCCCTACAGCCAGGGGTGTAACTACAGAGGAAGCAGACCCTGCGGCTGCAGGGGGGCCCAGGAGGTACAGGGGGCCCCATGAGGCTCTCATTGATGAGCAATTTGAACATATATTGGTAAAACAGGACAAACATTGGATATGTTGGGGGCTCTAAAATTAATTTGCTGTGGGGCCCAGCAACATCTAGTTACGCCACTGCCTACAGCAGAATAAAGCTGGCTATACATTGAAAGATCTTGCCAAATTTGTGGATCATTCCCCAATATGCCCACCTTGAGGGACTGTAGCTTAGTGTTTCAGTCTTTACTGATCTGCACACGTGCCTGCTGATATCTCTTTTGATTCTCTAAAAGCAGATACTTATACCACCCTATGCTACAGGACTTGCTAGTTGATACTAATCAGCACTGATACATTCTTTAGATTAAAGTTATATATCTGTAGCCAAGCAGGGAACATATGAACTAATTGCTAATCAAACCTGTGGCATTGTTTTATAGGGATTTCTAGCCTCATTGTTATATTTTAGTTGTCCTTTAATAGATAAAAGCAAAAAAACAAATACAGAACTTGTTGCTGCTGGAGATCATGCATTTTTAATATAAGGCAGTAAACATTTTCCAGTTTTTTTTAATGCCCAGTATTATGATAAAGAATAGTTTTAATCTAATGCATTTAATCAGGTAGCAGAGTAAGTGCAGTCTTTTAGGACATGTAGCTTCGGGCAATGAAATAATCTTTTATAACATTTAGATTCTATTACTGCTATAATAATGCTTGCCCTCTATTATTTTAAAGACATTGTTCCATTTTATCTAATTACAGTTGGAACATATTTTTAATTCACTAAGTTATACTCTGTGTGTCCCTCTGGAAGAATAAAATGTGTTACATAGGGTAAATCTATATAAAAGAATGTTATTCCAGAGACAGACAAATTAGTTGTCTTATAATTATTTGATACTCAGGATGACCTTCTTTGGATTGAAATTTAGAAATGGATGGAAGATATAAAGCAATTAGCCCAAATGATGTGCATGTTATATTAGCACCCAAAATAAGCTGAGATTGCAAGTAATAAACTTTCTCCTAACTCTAGTCCGGCATTTAGTGCTTTCTCCTATTTTATGATCATGACAGACCCTATGACTTGAATTACTTGCCCTTCTTGTAGAACTTCCTTATTATATTTATTTAGAGTAACATCTAAGCATAAGCATGGCCAGATTTATGGTAGGGTAGAAAGGGTATTTGCTATGAACCTCAAGGCTGAAAGAAAAGTACAGGTAACAATAAGATATTATATTGTGTAACAAATGTCAGTGCCTTTATATACAGCAGGGATTCCAAGAATACAGCACACTTCCCACTGGTCCTAATTTCTGCAGAATAGTTCTGAATTGCGGATGTCTAAAGGGAGTGATTTACCAGGTAGTGGGCAAGGTTTTGGGTTGATTGTAGCATGTCTTGGTGTTGGCATGGTGGTGGTGGATTGGAGGCCTTGATTAACAACAAGAAAAGGGGGTGAGAAATTGAAAGAGCTGGCCCTCACAATTGCACCTTCCCATATATAACCTCCGAGATAGTTGGAAGTATGGAAGTTAAAACATAACTTTTAATCTACAATTAAAATCGATGTCCAGACAAAGGATATAATATTAAAAGAACAGCGAGAAACAGGACGTTGATTGACTAGTATAGGAGGGTTATCACGGATAGTGCTAAGCAACCATTTAAACCCAGCAGACTGCCTACTGGTGAATATCAATTCTGTCGCCAGTTAAGGATTCCAACCCACGGTTTATTCAGCCAGTCCCAGCCCCTTCACCCTCATAGCACACCTCACGTTGTAAAGTGCCATTCAAAGATAGTGCCTTATTACTTAGGTGCTTAGTATTCTGCAGAGAGCTAAGGTTCAGGCCCACTGATCAATTCAGCCCATTCAACCCCTTCACCCTCCTGGTCTGGTACACCCTCCCGATCCGTTTTATCGTTCAAGTCCTGCCTGACTGCAAGCTAAAAAGATGCGCCTGACGCGCGTTTCACCCGCCAAATGCGGGCTTTGTCAAAGGCAAATGCGAGACCGTCGGTGCACTCCTATAAATAGCTGCGGAACAGCCGTTACAAATTCAAAACGGCCACTCATCGCGCGGAACGTCATGGTAGAAATCACACGGCCAATACCGTCTTCTCCCTGCTGCCCTACGTAAGAGCGCTCTGGAAGGGATTTCCTAGGCGATACTGTCGTAACCATTTGGGCCATTGAGACAATGTTTCAATGATGACGCATAGCTACCAATGTAGCCAAATTGTAACATGCTGGTGTGGCTCGATTTCTACCATGACGTTCCGCGCGATGAGTGGTCGTTTTGAATTTGTAACGGCTGTTCCGCAGCTATTTATAGGAGTGCACTGACGGTCTCGCATTTGCCTTTGACAAAGCCCGCATTTGGCGGGTGAAACGCGCGTCAGGCGCATCTTTTTAGCTTGCAATCAGGCAGGACGTATGATAGGGACTTGAACGATAAAACGGATCGGGAGGGTGTACCAGGAGGGTGAAGGGGTTGGATGGGCTGAATTGATCCGTGGGCCTGAACCTTAGCTCTCTGCAGAATACTAAGCACCTAAGTAATAAGGCACTATCTTTGAATGGCACTTTCAAAGTGATAACCCTCCTATACTAGTCAATCAACGTCCTGTTTCTCGCTGTTCTTTTAATATTATATCCTTTGTCTGGACATCGATTTTAATTGTAGATTAAAAGTTATGTTTTAACTTCCATACTTCCAACTATCTCGGAGGTTATATATGGGAAGGTGCAATTGTGAGGGCCAGCTCTTTCAATTTCTCTCCCCCTTTTCTTGTATATTATCACTATTTGGCCTTGCACACCATATACTGTGTTTGCTGGTTGGTGCTCCCCAACACCATACTTTTCTTGATTAACAACTGACAACACCTGCTTAGATCCTAGATCAATTACAGCTGAGCGTAGCATGTTTGACATATGTAATTTATTTCAAGATTCCCCTATCATATGGGAGCCCTAACCTTCCATCATTGCCGGGGCCCATTTTTCTCTAGCTATGGCCATGTGTCTATAAATATGGCTGTCCATATATAAAGGCAAATAAAAGGTATCTGACTTTGTATTGGAAGCTTTAGCCACTGAATTACAAATTCCAGAATCATTTGGGTCGCTGATGTTGGACTGGTATTTACATTTATTAGTTAAATGACTCTGGAAAATGAAAGCAGACAAAAAAATTCAGCAGGTTCATGACAAGAGTGACACCACTATGGTAATTTTCCTTAAAAAAAAAACGAGATGTTTTGTGGCAATTTTGAAACTGCACCTTTAAGCACTTTAAATAATTATGAGAACTTCTAATGTTGCTATGGTGACACTTGAGAGGCGCATTTTTACTATGCTTATCTAATTGTTTTTTATTCACACAACTTCTGCAATCTTGAATTTACGGGATAAGTGTGCCCCGCTGTTCTCCTTTGTTCTTTTCTGAAAATGATGTCATTGGAGCCAGACATTTAATAGAGAAACATAATACCCATGGTATATAGCAAAGCACCCAAATATCTGCCATTGAAGCCAAACACTTCCTGGGAGAATAAAAGAGAATATTTAGAATTGTTAGGAGTCTTCGAAAGAAAATTAAGTTTGATATGGTGCCATTTTATTCTGTGATATGATCTCAGAGACTCATCTGCATTGTTACCAGGCATGCAACAGGCACATGTAATTTGTTCCTGCATGTTAATTCTGTATTATGAGACATATCTATACATCGCCTTAACAACTGTATGAAAAAAAGCCGTATTAACATTTTTACTGAATTTTCTGTTTTTTTTAAGGGACTGATCTGCAAGTATGTGTCACAAAGACCTCAACCTGTTGCAACCGTAGAATGGAGGATAGGTATCAGATAGTATCCCGTCTGAACATGGAGCAGCTCCTCCAGTCTGCCAGCACAAAACTTAAATTCCTTATCATCCAGAATGCTGCCATTTTTCAAGGTATGCTACTTTCAGTGTATATATAACCTCAGTACAATTTCCTTTGATCTGTAGATACTACTATCTCAGTTTTTCATTTTTTAACTTTCAGTACTAAACCCTCTTAGTCTTTGTGAATCCTTTCTCCAGGCAGAAACCAGGCCAACATGTTCAAAGGGAAAGGAATGCAGAAAAGTACTTATTCATTATTCACTACTTGGAATTATGAATGAGCCGTAAGTCTCCCAGGTCTACTATAGTTAGCCAAGTTTTAACCTTGATGGTTGCTCAGTAGTTAGCACTGCTACCTTGTAGTACTGGGGTCCTGAATTTCATTCTGACTTGGCACAATCTGCATGAAATTTGTATGTTCTCCCTAAGGAGGTTCCTCTGGGTTCTCCAGTTACCCTGACATTCCAAAAGACCCTAGGGTGTTGTGTGAAAGTTATATGGACCTTATATTTTAAGCTTCATTGGGTTAATGACTGAATAATGACTAATAATATGAAGAGTGCTGACTGCGAGGCATGGCTTAAGGCAATCAATAGCATGAATGACTAGTTTTAATTTATTACTACTTTCAAAACCTCTGAAAATGACCTTTCAGTAAACAGTGAGGGGCAAATTCACTAAGATGCGAAGTTGCGCCAGGCGCAACTTCGCCGCACTTCGCCAGGCGTAGTTTCGCCAGGGCTCCGCAAATTCACTAAAATCCGAAGTTGCGCACAGGGGTAGCGTAAGGTTGCGAAGTTGCGCTAGCGTTGATTTGCTATATAAAGCGAAGTTGCGCTAGCGAAGGCTAATTTGCATACGGCGCAAAATTCAAATTTCAATGGAGGAACACGTATCTGCACTACAAATGCCTAGAAAACCTTCAAATCTGCAAATAAAAATTTTATTTTGCCCTACACATGTGCCCACTGTCTAGGTAAGTTGCCATGAGTCAGGAAATGTAGGGGGGAGGAAGGGGAGCCCCAAAAAATTTTCGATCTTTTTCAGCCTATCAGCCATCATGTAGAAAACACGCCATCGTTTTTTGGGACTTAGAAAAAATTTTGACTTTTTTTGAAACAATCCCTATCTACTCTATTGCGCTTCGCCAGGTCTGAGGTGGCGAAGGAAGTCTAGTGTAAAAGGTAGCGTTCACTACACTGCGCAAGTTAGTGAATTTGCGTAGTTTCGTCGCTAGCGAAGATTCGCCTGGCGTAAGGTTGCGAAGTAACACTAGCGAAACTACGCCAGCGTTCGTTAGTGAATTTGCGCAGTAGCGAAAATGCCAAACGCTAGCGAATTAACGCTAGCGAATTAACGCTAGCGTTCGGCGCTTCGCGCCTTAGTGAATTTGCCCCTGAGGGTGTGAGATGAGTGGTAATGGGAAGGAAAGGGTGTGGGGGAAAAATAAGAGAACAGAATTGAATGGGATCAGGCTCAGACACAAAGGGGTATATTTATCAAAGAGTGAAGTTAGAGATCTCCCCAGTCCGCAGAGTGAAATACCGCCTCTCTCTCTCTATTCATTTCTATGGGATTTTTAAAGGCGTATTTATCAAATGCGGACTGTGGAGATCTCGAACGTCACTCTTTGATAAATATACCCCAAAGTGTCAAAGAGTAGTGTGAAGAAGAGAAGATTTTATTTATAAAACTTGTTGTGGTGATAATTGCTTGAAATATATTCATTCCAAAAAATGTCCTATCTTAAATGAAAACATTGACTGTTAAACTGGCCAAGTTTTTCAAAGATCCTATCTAATCTTTTTGAAGACTGAGGACAGATAACAGAATCTGGCCTGATGTGGAGTACATAATCTGTGAAAAGGTGCAGAAAATAAGAATATACTCATTGCTTATCTGTTGCACAGAATCTTTTAATAAAGATAAATATCATCAACATGTTTTGTTTCATTTAAATTTAGTTTCATGTACATATACCAGGGGTCCCCAACCACTTGGCCGCAGACCTGTGGCAGGCAGCGGACTGTGCCGAACTGGGAAGCCTCTGGTCCCAGCTGTATTCTATAATAGCTGCAAAAACAATGAAAAGGGCTCTAATTACCTGCAATCCCAGCTCCCTTATGTGCCATTGCCATAACAACAGCTGTGTAAAGCCCAAGAAGCGTCTTACTGATCTCGATATGGACCAAAGTACTGTTTGGACAGTTTTTTGGTAAGCTTGAAATGCACCCACGCATCTACAACCCCCCCCCATTCCTTGTAATAGACTTCTAATAGAGACACTATGGGGCAAATTCACTAAGATGCGAAGCGCCGAACGCTAGCGTTAATTCGCTAGCGTTTGGCATTTTCGCTACTGCGCAAATTCACTAACGAACGCTGGCGTAGTTTCGCTAGTGTTACTTCGCAACCTTACGCCAGGCGAAGTTTCGCTAGCGACGAAACTACGCAAATTCACTAACTTGCGAAGTGTAGTGAACGCTACCTTTTACGCTAGATTTCCTTCGCCACCTCAGACCTGGCGAAGCGCAATAGAGTAGATAGGGATTGTTTCAAAAAAAGTCAATTTTTTTTCTAAGTCCCAAAAAAACGCTGGCGTGTTTTCTACATGATGGCTGATAAAGATCGAAAAATTTTTGGGGCTCCCCTTCCTCCCCCCTACATTTCCTGACTCATGGCAACTTACCTAGACAGTGGGCACATGTGTAGGGCAAAATAAAATTTTTATTTGCAGATTTGAAGGTTTTCTAGGCATTTGTAGTGC
The DNA here is from genome assembly GCF_017654675.1 of Xenopus laevis. Lineage (NCBI taxonomy): Eukaryota > Metazoa > Chordata > Amphibia > Anura > Pipidae > Xenopus > Xenopus laevis. Next base: position 60,375,070 of record NC_054385.1, on the reverse strand, counting down.
AGATACGTGTTCCTCCATTGAAATTTGAATTTCGCGCCATATGCAAATTAGCCTTCGCTAGCGTAACTTCGCTTTATATAGCGAATCAACGCTAGCGAAACTTCGCAACCTTACGCTACCCCTGTGCGCAACTTCGGATTTTAGTGAATTTGCGGAGCCCTGGCAAAACTACGCCTGGCGAAGTGCGGCGAAGTGCGGTGAATTTGCGCCTGGCGCAACTTCGCATCTTAGTGAATTTGCCCCTATACATCAGAGTTCTACTAAATCCTGTTGCTATTTTGTGTCGTGGATACTTGCCAGCCAGCGTGTAATACATCTACATGGGGTATGCATTTCCAAGTATTAGTAAGCAGAAGTCATCTTATCCTGATCTGCCAATGTAACATCTCAGATCCACCATAGAATACAGCTTTACAAGTGCATTTTTGCACTATTTACAATTATAATTATCTGCTTGTAATACATTGCAGTGTGACAGGTTTTATACCAGAACATTTTTAATCCACTACACCCTGTTATTTGCAACAGTTTATATAAGAATAGCTAAAAACACAAGGGGATTTTTTTTTGTTTTCTAAATTAAATACAACTTAAATCAAGGTAATCATAACCATTTAAACCAATAGATAATGCAAGGTCTAGCAATATAGCATATTACCTATGGAAGGGGTGAGAAATAGGGTATGTTACACACCTACATGTACAGGGAAAATGGCTAAGATGATGTGGCATTTAATTACTTATAAATCATACAAAGTCATAATAAATGTTTATTTTGGTTCATCTCATTACCGCATCCACTGGGGTTGGTGATAGAGTATTGCAGTAAAATATATGATGTTCCACTATTTTCAGGGCATATTGTTAGCTCTATATATATATATATATATATATATATATATATATATATATATATATATATATATATATATATATATATAGCTATAATACTATAAATAAAATTTAAGTCCCTTTTCCCATGGGACTCAAAACTTTTATACATACTGATTGAATATATGCCTTTTGGATTGCATGCGGCAGACTGTTGGTGCTGTGTGTCAGAAAGCACAAGATCCAAAGGATTTTAGGTCGGGGGGGTATACTGTATGAGAAATCAGAAGTTCTTTCAGATGAACAGGGCCCTGATTATTTAGGCATTTATAGACAAGAGGGCTGATTTTGAAGAGAATCCTCCATGTAATTGTAAGCCAGTGTGGCAAGATTTATGTAATCTGTATTTTCATTGTATACATCCGTTTATTTGACAGTGCTGCAGACTATCTTGGCACTTTATTAATGCATAATAATAATAATAATAATAATAATAATAATAATATTTTATATGTCCCCACAGTGTTTCAGAAACTTGACACTAGCAGGTAAAACAACTGAGCTTCTCAACTTAACCTTCCAAGTCCATCATAAATTCCTAATCACTACTGCAATAATTATTTATCGACTCACAGTCGACGGTGGTATTGCAAACCACAGAATTGTATTATTCTGAAATATCACAAACACAATATGAAAACAAAATGTGTGTGTGTGTATATGGTGTAGTCTCTAAAATCTCCAGTTTAATGGGTTCCAAATCCGTCCAGATGTTATTTTCCAGTAAATTAAATTTCTTCTTGGCAAACATTTTCTCTCAGCAAGGACCAAGGAAAATAGGCTGGCATTTGCGAAACCTCACTCAGGCATATCAGTTACAATGTTGCTTAACAAACTTTATTAGAACATTAAAGCTTTTTCAACCCTTAGGCTCTTTTTTTCCACTGACATGGCACAGTTCCTGAAATGTAAATCGGATTGTGCTTTTTTCTACCAACTCAGTTAATATACTTAGTATTTCATGGAGATCTGATATTGACCATGTAAGTGACACTATTGATAATGGAAACAAATTAAGCAGCATGTTCTGGAAGCAGCGATGGTTCCTGACTGTCTAACTGAAGGTAGGGCTGTATAACCTCTTTCTGAAATGGAAAGAAATCAATATGTACTGAATGTTCAAATGTGTTGCATTAAAGAGAGATTGTCGAGAATGTTTGTTTTTTATTTTAAAGTAAGATGGAGATATAGGTAGAAGATGGATATGGGCTAGTGTGCTGGAAATCCTGTTCATTAAAGTATTATAACCAGTGCTTCATTCAGGAAATGTAGAGCCCGTAGAATATTTGAAAGCAGCAAATGGAATTCATTGAATTGCTTGGGCAAAGGCATGTGTATTGCCTTTTAGAAATATATATAAGTATATAAAATAAGTGTAAATATATATATATATATATATATATATATATATATATATATATATATATATAATATATAGATATATATATATATTTTCTTTCCTTTAAACTGAAAAATAAATATTTGTGTAGGGTCAGACTGGGCTGGTGGGGCACTTGCAAAAAAACCAAGTGGGCCCCAGCCCTTGTGACTCTGTGCACTAAACCTGACCTCCCCCTGCGCTGATTGTGGCCAGATATGAAAGATATGCACTGGAGGAGGGTGGAAGGGGGTTGCAGCTGGGGCAGGGGCCCATGGGTTGGCGGGGGTTTGTTGGCCCTTTATGCAGCAGCTCTGGTCTGCCCGAATTCCCCCCAGTCTGATGCTATGGGGCCGATTCACTAAAGGTCGAAAAAGTAAGTGTTATTGATAGCATGCCTTAAAAAAAAAGTTCACTTGTCTAACTTAAGAAGTGATATTTTTACGTTCATTTTAGCTGAATCGTGTGTGGTATTTTATAGCATTCGTTATTTTGTGCGATATTTTAAGGCATTTGATATTGTCACACGTTATTAGTGCAATCTATAGCACCTAAGACATTGAGGATACCACTGGCAGAATAGAAGTCTCTTTTTACAGTATTCTAGTCATTCCTTTCCCTGGAAAACCTAATATAATTCCATGACACAGAAAACTCCCAGCAGTACAATACCAAATTTACAAATCACCACTCAAGTAATCTACATACTTTAGATTTCAGTGCCAAACATCCCACTAATGGCAGGATTATGTCAGGAAACCATATATTTTTCAAATACATTAATTCGAAATATATATCGAAATATAATCGAAATAACAGCAATCAAAAAGATTATAATGTCTGTTCCATGTTCAGTCAGTGACCATGGCTGCTTATTCAGACACCTTTTTCTATATCTATATAGATTCAAAAATAAAGGTGACGTTGCCCTTAAATTGGATATTATAATATCTTATGTTCTAGTGGATAACCTTGATCAGAAACTGCCATAAGCGCTCTCTAAGCTGTATGCTTGTGAACATGCACATAAGGCTGACTGTAGTGTCTATCCAATTTATAGTATGCACTGAAAATATGCACATAGGGTTGCCACCTGTCCGGTTTTGTCCCAGACACCCCGGTTTTTTTAAGGGCTGCTCTGGTCAAAACTGGGCAGGATTCCCTATAATTGACGCGGCAGCCATAACGCCACCCATAGCGCCACAATTCGTCCCCGCGGTGTCAGCACCCCATTGCATCATGACCCTGCCCCCTGGCCAGATTCAGCCAGCCAAAAGGTGGCAACCCTATATGCACACCAAAGTGACAGATTTCCATTAGACCTATCTGGATGGTCACCTGGGGCCTATAGTTAGGAGTTGGGGCGGAACTGAGACAGATCAGGGGAGGGTACATGGCACTGACCAGGTTTAAAGTGGGGATTAATCAAATAATTCATGGATCATTAAACATGTGCTCATACCTATACTACACACACACAAGGCTTGGTATCCTGCACAGGCATTTTGGGAATGAAAGAGTGTTTTGTGTGCCTATTTCAAATGGAATGTGAGAGACTTTTTAAGTGAGCATGAATGATTTATTTTGCCATAATGAGAATGCCTTTGCTTTTATTTGCTTTCCTTTGAAGTATTTGATTCTACCTGAAGACTGGAAGATAAAAGATCACATCTTGTCCTTTGAGAATGTTATTTATTTTTACTGCTTCTATGTACACACACACACACACACATGTTTTTTTTCTACAGTATTGTTGGAAGACTTGAATGCATAACACAGCTTTAATAACATAATTAATGATATAGCTTATCACACTCATCTAGTTATCTAGTTAGTCTTCCATTCTTTAGATTCAACAATAGTTTTTTTTTTGCTGTAAAACTTCTTGCAAAAACATTCACCCTCCATTCCATTGTAAAACTGTCAGTTTATAACTGTATGGAACAGCCTTAGGTGGGCAGTGCTGTGCTCTGTTCATTGGAACAGACCGGATTGTCTGTATCAAACAGCATTTGTTCCAGCCCACCACCCCCTACTGCTACTGCCCTGGCATCGCATCTCCAGACACTGTTAAAATAGTTGTTGGAATAAGAATTTTTCATTTAACTGCTATAAAAACTTGGCTGTCTTTGATCTTGAAATTTTCCCAGGGGACCGATTTTACTGCAAAACTTCCCTACGCAAATTCAGCCTAAATTTATTACTTTAGATTTATAACATTATTATCAGCTGCATATTATTTCCATCAGTTAGATTTTAATAACCAGTCTAATAATAATATTAATTTGTAATCTCTACTGAGTAAACAGAAGGGAATGTCTCATTAATTGGTACAACAAAATGATCTGCTAATCTGAAAATACCTCTGGTTGAAATGGAGTCAGTGAAAATGTCATTGCTGGGATGAAAAAAAATCTGCTGTTAAATGTAAAGCAAACTTTTTCTCATTTAAAGGAAAGATATACTTTCAAAAACATTAATTTTCCATTGCATTATACTCCATTCACTGGAAGTCTAAAGTTATCCATAAACAGTACATGCATTCATTAGATATGATGTTTTAGGAAATGTGTGTCCAACCATTGGAGCAGACATCCTCTTGCTATGCTTTATATTGTACTTTTATGATTTAATCATACTCCCTACTGATGGATGGCTAGCTGGCTGATCATTTTGTGAACAATTTCTTCTCCGAAATGTTGCTTTATTTAATACATTATCTTTGCTAACAGATGAACGAATCTCATTGTTTATGGATAGCCTTGTGTGCAATAAAATGCTAATGTTTCAAGTAGCTTCTGTAGATGTATCTAACATCATTGGGGATGTGGTGAGAGGTAAATTAAGCAGTAAGAAGACACCCCAAATTCCCAGCTACTGAGGGATGGTTGACCTAAAAGTTGGATATGTTATGCTTTTGGGTTAAACCATTTCTGAAGAAACCTCTGCAGAAACTCCAATGAAACATCATACCCCCCCTATATGTAAAGGGGGTGTTGGGTAGCATGTGTAGGGGATATCAACCATCACCCCTTACAAAGGTGGAATCACACATGCAAGCTTTTTTTATTGTTAGCCAAAGGTGTTTAAAAGCAAGAACAGCTTTGTATTTTAACAGATAAAGGCAGACTTTTGTTTGCATTTGTATTATTTTACTGATCCCCAAACTATGGGCTGCCTATGTGGTGAAAGCCCAGAGGTATGGCTGGGGGGGGGGGGGGAGTGGGCAAACAGAGAACTAATTTGGGAATTTAAGAATGCCTCTTTGCTCCCATAGATACTTTTGAAGGCCCAGCCTTGAGCTGGCCATAGACACAACGATCCGATCGTACGAATCGTGGATTTGTACGATTTTCGGACCATGTGTGGAGAGTCCCGACATTTTTCGGCCGGCGGAGATCGGTACTTTATTTGGTCGGAATGGTAAGACTTTGATCTGAATGGTTAGTGGAGGGTCGGGAGATGGGAAAGTCCGATCGTACGTTAATTAGTAGGATGGATCTTTGCGTCTATGGCCAGCTTTAGTTAGGATACACTTATGTTCTGTCCTAGTTACTCTTATAACTATAGATGATTTAAAGATACAGCCTTATTTAATATGTAACTTTGTAAACTAAGGCAGACTATGACCAAACATTGGCCCTCTAAGTAGTGCTTGAAAATAAAAAAGTTAAACCTTTGACATATGTTGTCCCTTTCACTTTTAAGATTGCGAGCTCTAATGAGGAGGACCCCATTACACTCTGAGCCAGTGATTGGATCATAGGGGTCCTCTGGAGATTGTTTGGGGGAGGACCTCATTAGAGATGAGGGCAATTACAGTGGTTTGCTTTATGTAAACAATTACAAACATTTGCCCAGATTTATTGGAAACAGTGGGAAGGTGAAATTACATTATGTTTAATGTTTTGCAATAGCATAAACATTGCCCTACCTTGTTAGAAAAGCTCCTTCCACTATTCTACAACTGTTCATCATAGGCAAAAGGCCTTGTTAATTTCTTCTAAACATGGTGCAGAGACAGTTCTTTAAATAGACTGAGGGAAGGTTGATTTATATGGAAGGCAAGGGGAACATACTGACATCTGAGTTTTTTTCTGGTGCAACATGCCATGTTTTATTTTCTGGTAAAACAGACCGCATTGTGAAATTCTGTAACAGATTAGTGAAACCACAAATGCTGTTGTGAAACTGTATCGAAACTTATCAATTTACCCAGGCCTGGATTTGTGGAAAGGCCACCAAGGCCCGGGCCTAGGGCAGCAGGATTTTAGGGGGCGGCATGCTGACCAACCACACCCACATTGGTTCAGAAATACTGGGGATGTGCAGGAGATACAATAATTTTTAAAATTTCCTGTGCGCCAATCCCCATTTCTCAGCTCCCGATGATGAACATTTGCATGAATAAGGGGGAGGAAACAGGGGCAACGAATGGCAGTGGGCCCAGGGGCGCCTGCTATTTGAATCCTGCCCTGAATTTACCAATACAGTCCTCATCTCTCTAGACTTTGAAACTTGCCTGATGGATATCTGCATTATTTTCGCAAACGAATGTCAGGCCAACAAGCTGCTAAGTCCGTCTGGAGGGGATGAGTTTGCAGTTTTTATCTACAGCGTATGGTCAGCTTAAAATTACAGTTCAGTAATTAGCTTTGGCTCCACTAAAACACTGTTGAGTCTATGGTGCATGAATGTATTTCAAGCAGAGCCCAAGACGGCTAATTGTCTGTACTAACAGCTGTGGTGGTCACTCCCTGACTTCTATAGTGGCTATTTGGGGACACCCAGAAGTAACCAGGTCTGCACATCGAAGCAGGTTGGAATGTTTTTTTATAATTGTGATGATAGATGCCCTTTAACTGTTTCTTTAGAAGAACAAACAGTGTGGGTACTTGAAATGTATAAAGTAAAAATCAAGACATATTAATGCTACCATCACACTAAGGGAGACCCATTTTTCAACACTTTGCAAACCTATTTTATATCAAGGTTTGTTTTTTAAAACATGTAGTTATTTGGAAACTGTCTCTTCCTATTAAGTCTACATAGCTGATTTTATTACAGGGACTCTATTACCTGACTGAATTATAAAAAGGTCTACCAACACGCAGGCTAACATTGGGATTGAGTATTGTGTATAAATTCTTACCTAGCTTTCCGGCTGTCACAATCCTATTAACCATGAACACTGTACAAATATTCCAAATGAAGTGCCTTAGTCTAGTGGTTCTAGTGTAGCAATGTGGACTGTGACCAGGCGTGGACTTGGATTCAAAAGAGGCCCTGGCATTTAAAGTACACAGAGGCACAAACAACCCCCCACCAAGGCCCAATAATAGTATCTATGGCATCTTACATTAGCCCCATTGGCATTTACAAACAAGAATGGGTGGAGGGCACTCCAATTATGTGAAAAAGAAACAGGGCATGGAAGATTTGAAAGAGGTTCATAAAAAGCCCCAAACCACTCCCATAAACTGGTCACATGCAAAAAATGTTTTTCTAATATGTTAAATGCTTGATTTCCATTGATTGTACAGAGAACTATTTGTTTGTATTTATACTACATATAAAAAAAGTTTTTATGAATACCACTTTGTGAATATGCAAATTATAATTTATTACATATGTAACTGGATCTAAACATATGGGTAGATAAAACAAAGTTGCCCAAATTGGCCTTTGTTAAGTCTATCCAGATTAGATCCCTTTCTGTACTTCAGTTGCCTTGTCTAATAAACACACTAGTAGCACAGATTCTGTAAAGTAGACCATTAACCATAACTTTAAAGCTATCTGTTGCTGTTAATGTACAGTAGCAGGGCAGAAACAATTGCGAACATTTAAATGATACCATAATTATAGGATGTACAGTGAGCACTGAAAGCTGAGGTAGGATTTTGGGTTGGCATAGCCAGTTGGTGGGTCAGTTATTTGTAAATACAACACTAAATATGTCAGCAGCTGCTGCAAAAGGAAATAGCAAATTAAGCAAATATTTGTCTGACATATCCACACATCCATAAGATGTTTTAACTTAAACATGTAGCCGCTCTCACCATTTGGTGCTGCCGATTTGGATTTTAGGAAACAAACAAACAACAACAGAAAATAATTTCTTTGGTACCCGATGAGTTAATTGAACAAAGACCAATGTTTGCTTAGATTGTCTAGTTCCGGATGTAGCTTTAGCATTACTAGATTTGCTAATTAGCCCTCACATTAATCACACAGCTGCAGATGTTCACAAGAGCAACCATTTGGAAGAGTGCTTGAATGTGAAATGGCAGTGTTACAGCTGCACAGTGATCAACCCACCCAAACACACACAGGGCCAGTTCATCTTCTCAATTGGCTCATTTGCAAAGAGTGGACACGATGCCCCCCTTCACACTGTAATGGATTGCATCTCTCACTTGCGCTGCTCAATATTTCTGCAATGCTAATGATTGAGAATGAACTTATTTGGCTTCTCAATCAATGGAAAGTACATTTTAGCAGGGAATATAGAGAATTAATTTCATACTGCAGTCAGCAAGAAAGAATAAAGAGAATATCGAAAATTGAACTTGGCATGAAGAATTAACTGCAGGTGATTTGCTGCATCCCTGCACACATAGTGAATATGATAGCATAAAAATCTACGTATAGTAAAAGGTTAAATGCACTTTTTGCCATCCAAATTTCACCATCTGTAAACTTTACTGGCCACCCAGGTGATGACATGGTTAAGGGGATATGCTTGTTGCATGCTGGTATTTTCGCTCTTAAACTCCTAAATCAGTTACAGGAAGATCCTAAAGAAAAAGTATTTTCTTAATGTGGTTAGGAAATTACATGTCAGGCGTCTGTTTGGGTAAGAATGCAGAAGGAGACTAAAATAAAGCTCACAGGCTGAGATATATAAAGGTGCAGTGGGAGCAAATATGTTGCAATGAAACTGTACCATATGTACATAGTAATGGAATGGTTTATGTTTAGGAATGTTTTAAATGTTTGTGGAGTTAACGGCTTTGCACCAGAATTATTTTATTCACACTGCTAAACATTCTGTCCTGGGTATTCACTTGCCTGTGCACCAGTGTTAGCCAGTGTTCGCATTAACTACTCATTGCCTTTCTTTTACTGACACTGTTTGGCTTGTCAAAACTTTCAGTAATTACAAATTCTAATGAAGATCAGATATTTAGAAAGTAGTTTGGCTCACAACAAGGGCACATTAACAAACATAAGTGCACATGAGATCAGATGCATGCACAGATGTGTGCATAATGGTGCAATACATTAAAGGTACTTTACATCCAAATACACTTCTTAGGGTACAAATACATGGACGATTTCCCCGCAATTGTGCCGGGTACGACGCATAGGCGTCAAGTTGGATGTGATGGAAAACAAGGTAAGTGTCGCAGAGTTCATCCGATGCGACACGACTATCGGATGCAGACGCAGCATGCAGTGTCTGCATCCAACAGTTGTGTCGCATCGGACAAACGCTGCAACACCATCCGACGTTGCTGTTGCTTACCTTGTTTTCTGTTGCATCCGACTTGACGCCTGCGTTTTGGTGCAGTGCATCGGATCCGGCACCATCGCGGGGAAATCACCTGTGTAGTTATAGCCTTAAATTTCTGTTTTGTTGTGCTGTGCACCTGTTCATTTATTATGAAATTGTCCAAAATGGTTCCCCTGTTTTCATGCAAGGGAATCCTGGAGCTAATACTTAGGTTCTAACCAAGGCTGCTCCTGCCATGAGGTTTTGCCTCAGGCAACAGTGAACAGCCAGTCACCAGGGGCAGCAAAAAGCTGCCTCTGGTAACTTTAATTGGCAGATTTACTAAGGTTCGAATGGAAAGTTAGAATTCGAATTTTCAAGTTGGTTTTTTGGTCAAAACTTATGAGTTTAAAACCACCAACTCAATTTTTAATTTGAAATTCAAATTTGATTCAGAGATTTATCATCACCCTACCCTGGAAGTAACTCGATAGGTCGCCACCTAAAACCTGCCGTGTTTATGTAGAAGTCAATGGCAGAGGTCCGCTGACCTATTTGAAGAAATTAATAGCCTTCCTGACATTCAAGGTTTTTTTTGGAGAAAAACTTGATTTGAATTGTGTCCGAATTCGATTTGCATTTTCGGGTCAGTAACATCCGTCCTCTTCTCCTTTGACATATGTGCGAGTGTGCCTGGCAGAGCAGCCAGTGGATGTGCACATTTTTGTTGAGTAAAATAGCTATGGAGGTAGCTGATCCCACAGCCTAGCCCCCCCCCATAGGGTCTGCTTCCTCTGTAGTAACGCCACTGGCTAGCAGCTTGACAGGGGGCTGTTGGGGAGTTGTGATTGGCTACCTACATCCCACTGGGCCTCTGGGGAATGACAGGTAGACATGTCCCTAGCTCATACACAGATATACCTCAGAAGAGCTGTGAGGCAGGGCCGGACTGGGAGAAAAAAGCAGCCCTGGCAAAAAAAATCAAAGCAGCCCACTTCAGGTATGGGATTGTTTATCTGGAAACCCATTATCCAGAAAGCTCCAAATTACGGAAAGGCCATCTCCCATAGACTCCATTATAATCAAAATAATCAAAATGTTTAAAAATGATTTCCTTATTCTCTATAATAATAAAACAATAGCTTGTACTAAGATATAATTAGTATTTATTGGGAGCAAAATCAGATTATTGGGTTTATTTAATGTTTACATGGTTTTCTAGTAGACTTAAGGTATGAAGATCACCCCAGTCCAGGCATATGAGTTATTGAATTACAAATGAACATGCGCCCATAAGATTGATACTTTCAGGTCCTGTAAGGGCCAACTGCTGTGTTTTCTGTAGCAAACAAACTGACCATCAGTTGAACATGTGGAGTCTGTATGGACTGGTGATTGGCCAACCCTTTACCCATACTCCTAAAGTGTAAGAGGGGCAACCAGAGCCTGCAGATGAGTTATGTGCACTGGGATGACCTAGGCCCCTTCTGATGATGCTTCAGGAACCCCTATAAGTGCCAGAGAGGGCCAAAACCCTAGCCTGTTTATAGTAGAGAGCCTGTAAAGTGAGACCCGGTATATGCTTTGCAGGGGCCACACAAATTGAACTCATGGCGGCTCTACTGGGGGTCTGGCTGTAATGTCCATTTGCATAGCTAAAGTCTGTGAGACCCTATGGATAGGAGATCTGTATAGGCGATTGGTGGGATCCCCTCAGGGAAAACTGTTGGTCTGTTTGGCCAAAGACAAGCAGCCTCCCCTGGCAGAGTTGGCCGGCAGCGGCGGTCCCATCACTTTCCCCGGGAGTGGAAACAGCAGCTGATAGCAATGACAATCCCTGCAATTCGCCGGGTCAAAGGGGGGTGCCACGATGTCCAGTAAGGCAGCGGCCCATCCAAAGGGCTGATCTGATTCGGGTTCTCCCGGTGCGGAGCCAGCAGGCAGGGCGGGCTGTTATCCCCAAACTCTCCCACCGAGCGCATCGCTGCCCGCCGCACAGAGCCGCACTGGTAGGAGAGCAGCGGAGGGGTGAAAGCGAGAGGTTTCGAGGGGCTCCTTGCCTGCTGTCCCGGCCGATTGCAGGCGATCAAAGCCGTTAATGCAGAACTTGACTTGCTCCCAGACCCACATCTTCTGCCCGCACCCGTCTAATTTTCCGCAGCTGTCCCAAGCTCTCCGCCAACAGGCCCAGGACGACCCCTCCGCTGCTGTGAAAAGTCTGCCAAGCCACCTTCTCTATCAGAGAGCTCATCTCGTCCCGATTCATCTCCCTCCGGCTCCTGTCAGCGCTTTTGCGAGGAGCTCTTCCGTGCTGTGTGCCTTCAGCGCTCCCGCTTGCTCCCTCTCAGCCGGGAAACAGTATTGTGACAGCGGGCTGTGCAGAGGGGCCCGTGCGGCCCATTTACATATCAAAGACAGCGGCCCAACGGGCAATTGCCCGAATTCACAAATGGCCAGTCCGGGCCTGCTGTGAGGTGTCATTTATAATGTTCATGATCCTTAAAGGGATCCTGTCATCGGAAAACATGTTTTTTTCCAAACGCATCAATTAATAGTGCTACTCTAGCAGAATTCTACACTGAAATCCATTTCTCAAAAGAGCAAACAGATTTTTTTATATTCAATTTTGAAATCTGATATGGGGCTAGACATTTTGTCAATTTCTCAGCTGCCCCTGGTCATGTGACTTGTGCCTGCACAGGAGAGAAATGCTTTCTGGCAGGCTGCTATTTTTCCTTCTCAATGTAACTGAATGTGTCTCAGTGGGACATGGGTTTTTACTATTGAGTGTTGTTCTTAGATCTACCAGGCAGCTGTTATCTTGTTTTAAGGTGGCCATACACGGGCCGATAAAAGCTGCCGACAGACCGTGTTGGCAGCTTATTGGCCCGTGTATGGGCCCCCCCGACGGGCTTCACCGATCGAGATCTGGCCGAAAGTCGGCCAGATCTCGATCGGATGGGACAAAAAATCCCGTCGGATCGCGGCCGCATCTATTCGTTGATGCGGTCCCGCGATCCGACCGCCCATTGCTATTCGTTAGGATCCGATCGTGGGGCCCGAGGCCCCACGATCGGATCAGCCCGATATTGCCCACCCCAAGGTGGGCATATCGGGGAGAGATCCGCTCGTTTGATGGCATCGCCAAATTAGCGGATCTCTCAGTGTATGGGCACCTATAGGGAGCTGCTATCTGGTTACCTTCCCATTGTTCTTTTGTTTGGCTGCTGGGGGGGAAAAGAGAGGGGGTTATATCACTCCAACTTGCAGTACAACAGTAAAGAGTGATTGGAGTTTAACAGAGCACAAGTCACATCACTAGGGGCAACTGGGAAATTGACAATATGTCTAGCCCCATGTCAGATTTCAAAATTGAATATAAAAAAATCTGTTTGCTCTTTTGAGAAATGGATTTCAGTGCAGAATTCTGCTGGAGCAGCAATATTAACTGATTCATTTTGAAAAAAGAAATTTTTCCCATGACAGTATGCCTTTAACAAAAAAGCCTCATGTGATCATGAATGGAGAAGAAAGGGGGGTTTAGAAGAAAATATTTCAGATTATGCAAAGCAGAGGATATGTATAAATACTGTTCCTAAAGTACTGTAGAAAATATTTGAGAAGTAGTAAATGTTTTTTTTAGGTGAAAGCATGTTATTAAAGCAAATTACCCTGATAAGCTTCTGATCCTGTATGGTGGAACAAGAGCTAGTCCTGACCTTCAAATGCCAGGTAGATGGAAACACATTTCTCTTGTAGACAGTAACATTGCCAGTAATATTACATATTACATAATACATATAGGCCAGCTGGGTAGCTTTTGTTTGCAGAGCAATGAACTATGGGGGTCATTTATAAAGTTTGCACTGTGCATATTTTTTTCCACAAATGGTATTGCCCATGCTCACGTTTTTTGCAAATTCACATTGCGAAAAAATATTTGTAAATGGCTCGCAAATGATGGGTGTTTTCGTGAGTGCAGGCACTGTGTAAGGTCATTGTGCGTGAAAATAGCGTTAATTCAATTTGCAACTTTTGAAAAATGTTTAAAAAAAATAATTTGCCCACCTCAGTCGTGGTGCAACTCAAATGCAGAGTGTTCGGATATGTATTCACAATTTGCAATTTTTTCCATATTTAAAAAGCTCTTCTGGACATTAGCAGTGCGAGAACAAAATTGCGATTCTGTTTGCAAACCCTTATCCAGCTTTATAAATATAACCAATATATTCACTGTGTGAACCAGTCTGCCCTGCGTAAAGTTTATAAACCCAGTGAGTTTTCCATAAACCTACATGGATAAACACTGATTAGACAGCTGGGTTTAATTCTACTGTGGTACGGTGATTAATGCAACTAAATATAAACATGAAAGGACAATGTAAACCACTTCTCATAGAACCAATTTTGATTCACATAATTCTCATATGTCTTAAATTCAGCAAAATATTTATTCAGCAAGTCCATTTGCTCCAGATTTACTTCTGGATACACATGTATTTATGTAACTTGCTTTAAGCACCTCTGTACAAAGTGGGTTTCCATCCCAGTATTTTAATGCTTAACGTAATGCTGCATTCATTTGAAAGAGCGGTTGTCCTTTGTTCACCTGTGTGCAGAATTGGCTTCTGGAGGAGCTCAAACTCACCAGATGGCTTTCCATCTGAACAAATATTTGAGGAAACATTTTCACACACATTATGTATGTAAAGCACTGAATATATGGTGCCTCCCATTACCAAAGCAGTCAAACAATGCAAATGTAATAGCTTTGCAAAGGTAAAGTCTATACTCATTAGAGACAAACAAATTGACTAGTAGTTGTTCTCTGTTTATTAGGAATTGCACCATACCTGTACATCTTTTAAGTTAAAGGAACAGTAACACCAAAAAGTGAAAGTGTTTTAAAGTAATGAAAATATCATGTAGTGTTGCCCTTGCTCCTCTTGGCACTGCACAAAGCCTATAATGTAGTTTGATTTTGTGTTTTAAACATGACATATGTGGAGATTTACTGAGCATATTCATAGAAGTAATCAATCTGCCAAAGGTTCAAATAGTAAAGGGAATTGAAGGTGTATTTTTGCCACACTGTAACTGTCATTGAGGTTTTGTTCATTCACCTTGAACATTTGTTTTGTAATGGATTTTACAATGGACTCTTTTTGCAGTCAGCATATCAAGTGCCTTACATTTTATTTTAGTTGAATATATTTCTATTGATAGCCAGAAAAAGCATTTTCTGACACTGAAAAAGCCTTCAGTGACAGAATAGACTGTTACTGCTTACAGGTTGAGCAGTATGATAAAATTACTAAGACTTACATGTGTGTCTAGGGGTAATCTTCAGGCTAATAGTGTTTTATATAGATCTATATAGATGTTAATTGCTGCTCCCCCAAGACCTGACTGTTCACTAGGCTGGACATATGGGCTTTCTTATCCACATTTGGCCTGGGAACATCACTCCTCCAGAAGAGGTGGTTGATGTTATACAAGTATGTGACCTGTTATCCTGAATGCTCAGGACCTGGGGCTTTTTGGATAATGGGATAATTTGGATCTTTATACCTTCTACTAGAAAGGAGTACTAGAAGTCTACTAGAAAATCATGTAAACATTAAATAAATCTTATAGGCTGGTTTTGCTTCCAATAAGGATTCAGTATATCTTAGTTTCGATCAAGTACAAGATACTGTTTTATTATTACAGGGAAAAAATTGAGCCTATAGGAGATGGTCATTCTGTTATTCTGAGCTTTCTGGATAATGGGTTTCCGGATAACTGATCCCATACCTGTGTGCAGCAGCATGCAACCCCCTGGCAATGCAAGTTACCTATTTACAATACAATGATATAACTGTTTGCACAGTTGTGTAATGTACATTCCCTATTATAACTATATAATATATAATAGAGTGCAGATATAATATAAAGGTATGACCCCAAGATACTCTCTACAGGCAGCACAGTAATTCAGCGGGCAGCACTTGTGATCCACTGGAGCAGGGACTGGTGTGAATGATATATAATCTCTGTAAACTGCTGTGAAAATGTATTGGCACATCTGCAGCAGAAACCCAATTCTTAATAGGCAGTTAAAAGAAAGTTCTGTCACTTATAGTATTTGCTAATGAAGATATTCACAGTTACAAAGACAAAATATGAAATAGGTATCTAATAAAACTTATTCTATAGATAGTGGCATAGTAAAGGCAATAATGGATAATATGGCTGCTAGTATGCATTTGAAAGAATTTTTGTTTTATGTGTAAAAAGAACTATATATATATATATATATATATATATATATATATATATATATATATATATATATATATATATAGTACAATGCTTGTCATTCGATATTCTACAGTGAGTGACAAGGTTGTAAATTTCTTGATTGAATTTGCATTCATGCTATTTAGACATATACATTTGTAAGGGGCTTGTAGTGCTACGGTTTGCTTCCGAGGATACTGTATATAAAAGATACTGACATCTTAATTGAGAGGATTGGCTCCTCTTACATAATCAACAATGTTCTATCACAGTATTTCTCCTCTGTTTAGTTTATGTAAATATGTGGCTTATGTCCTTGTCTGTGCCGCTCCAGTCGCCCTCTCGGAGAGTTTGAAAAGCAGAACATCTATGACTTTTGATATCTAAGCTTTCAAAGCTGACTCTATTTCATTTCTAAATTGGTATTATTTTACTTTTGTAGACAGATTGACAGTAGCTTTGCAAGTATGGTAATGTTCTAAGGCACCCTATTCCATAAGTATCATTCTCCAGTTTCTAGCTAAGGTCATTGCAATTGACTCAAGCCCCAGGCTTTAGGTATTGCACCAGTTGCAAGACTAAAAAAATGATAGTGTAAACTAAAACAGCAATATGCTAAAACATGCTTTGATTATTTGGCTTGACGCACCCCCTGCCACACCCAACAGTTATGCCACTGAATCTCCTGAATGTCCTGTAGAACAATATATGTGCAACAACATTTCATTCTACAGAGATATGCAAAAAAATGTGTTTCTTTATGGCAAGTGGTTGATGAGTTTAGAAAAGTTTGCAAGTATACATGTATACATAAATAAAGACAATGTAAAAGTGAATTGCAATCGAAAATTTGGTTTACTGGGGATTTTAATGGATCCTTATTAATGTACGGTAATAGTTAAAATATTAAAACTGGACCTTTGGGTTTACGCATGTTAATGCTTATTTTATTTCAACACCAACTATTACAGAGCCAGTCAAGAAATCATCAGTTATGTGCTTAAATCAGTGCAGACCTGCAACATGCATCATTCAGATACAGCACTGAAATGTCAGATGATCTGGCAGCAATATATATTCACTGAGGTCCAGATATCCTGGGTGTTTATCATGAGAAAAATTAAGTATCAGATATACAGTTGGCTAAACTATATAGTACATGTAAAGTTGTTTGTTTCACATGATTACAGTTTATTTCACCCAGCAGATCCTTTAGACATACTGTAAATACTGCTTTGCTTGTTCTTCCTTATACCCTAATATTTCTTTGGTTCTATAATAGCCACTAGCAAGAAATCCATACTTCTTATCTAATTGGCCCATGCAAGTGTCAGAACATTTGGAAGAAAGAATGGCAGGATATTGGGAGCACTGCCCTTTCTCCCTTGTTAACAGATTGTGCCTTATCTCAGATCTTTTCTGAAGTCTCTTGATTTCCTGTTTTACAGGTCAGTTCTAGCTGTGTGAGTAATTTTTATTCCTCTATTGTCACATTTCAGAGTATATGAAACCTTTTCTTTAATGAGGTCTTTGACTTGTGTATTTTTCATTGCAGTCATTAACCATTGAATGCCAAGTAAAGCCACGCTAATAGAAAAATGGAAGCTGAGAGTTTATTTATATGGTTATTTATATGGCAGGCAAACCAAACATGAGCATGAGCTGATTTAGCCGCCACGGAAAAATTATGGCAACCAGAATTCTCTCTAAATCAGTAATCAGACATGTCTTTGCATTAGTAAACTTGGACACTTTAATGGTGGCCATAGACTCAAAGATCCGCTCGTTTGGCGACATCGCCAAACGAGCGGATCATTCCCCGATATGCCACTAACGGCATGGCTATATCGGGGGTAATTCGAACGTTCTGCCGTATGCCCGAACAATCGAATTACAATGCGCCAAGGGGCTCTGACGGGTCGGTCGGTTAAAAATCAAACCTTCCCGATCGATATCGTGGCCAGATATCGATCGGGAAGACCCGTCAGAAGCCTCCATACATGGGCAGATAAGCTGTCAAATCGGTCCAAACGACCAATATCGGCAGCTTTATCTGCCCGTGTATGGCCACCTTAAGAAGTGAAGGAACCATTATAAAAAATGTATGCATGTTTGTAAATGATGAGCAAATTTAATTTGCTGTAATGTCTGGTAAATGGTATGTGCAAATTGCAAGTGTTTGTCACAGTGAGAGGTGCTATAATTCCATTATTGTTGCTGCATCCATAAAAACATTTTTCTGGCCAAATGGTGATATCATGGAGTGGGGACTTAGCATTGCCTTTCGGGTTAAAGGAGGCCTGATAAAACAGGCGGAGGCATTAGTGTTGATCTATCTGGAAATGGGATGAATCCGTGTCAAAACTTGGTGTAGACTTGCTAGGGGGTAGAAATAATGGGAATTACAGATTTACCAAGTAAGTACATTAAACAATATTGAATAGTGGTGGAGAAATGCCCTAAATCACACATTCCACCTGTCATTTACTTTCATGGAAACTGCGTACCACTGCTTAAAAATCTTTTCAGGTATAAGAATTTCTCTGTGGATTTGGTAAGCTTTCTTTTCACACGCAAACTTCCCTTATAATATGAGTTACAAATGGTTTACCTATTGTTTTCCAAAAGTATCTGAAGAGCACAATCTAATTCTTATTATGTCTTAAAAAAACGAGATCACTCGCCGGTGCTCCTTGGATAACAGGCTTGTGTTTCTGGGTTACTGCCTACTCTTTCTCTGAGACAGTTGAAGAGGTCATGCAGTTTTAATGGGCATGCAGAAAGCAGGTTTTATTTCCACTTATATGTTCTGACATTTCCGAGACGTATGAAAGTGCAAGATGTTTCCTAGAGGAAGTGGGAGGCAGATTGGTTTTACTGAAAAATTAATTATCCTGCCAGTTTTCCATAGTGACAAGAGGACCAAAACATTGACTAAATATCAAACAGTGGATGTCTATACCATAGAAAGGGCACACGGGCCAAGAGATTTTAATTAAACTTTGGTCATCTGTACAATACTGTATGATGTGATTATCTGGCATCCTCTCCATATAATATTTCATTCTTTTGAACTGCAAATGTATGTCTATTGATATAAACCTTGTTCATGCATGAAGACAGATTTAAATTAACTATAGCAATCTGCATTATTATTGAATGTACCTTCAAATACCAGGCATCCCAATGTTAGTATCATTTGTATTCCTTACTGTCCATTGAGATACTTGTCGTCTTTCCCAGGTCCATTGACCAATCAATTCTGTTTCTGAGAGGCTCAATAGGAATCTGTTTAGTCTTCTTACTCTTCTGAGTCCTTATTCCTTTTATACTTTTAAACACTGCCACCTACTGGGCAAGCAATGAACCAGATCAGATTACTGATAACATTCAGGGTGTTACACCCAGGGCTCACTATGGATCACTTCTGGGGTCATATTTATTAAGGGTCAAATTGAAAATTCTAATTTTCAAATTTCTTTTATGGTTAAAACTGTTAAATTCAACTAGGGAATTATCCAAACTCGATTCGAGTTTTTTTTCAAAAGAATTTCTCTTTAAGAATTCGAATTCGACTACTCACCTGAATTCCTTTATAAGTCAATGGGAGAGGTCCAGTGACCAATTTGGTGATCTTTATAGCCTTTCCGACATTCTATTTTTTCAGGGAGAAAAAACTTGAATCGAGTTTGATCAAATTCGAATCAATTCGATTAGAGTTTCCGGTCGTTTAAATTTGTCTTACTTTTTAAAATTCGATTTTATTAATAAATTTTCCAAAGTCGAATTTTGAATTCAATCGAATTTAAGGGAGTTTTAAAAAACTCACATGAATTTGAAATTCAACCCTTGATAAATGTGCCTCTAGGTGTCCACACTATATAGGGGAACTGCCTGATTAAACTCTTAACAATCAGGGTCTCTACACTTTATAGAGTTAAAGCAATCCTATTGGGTTTATTTAGGGAGTTATTTACTAAAATCTGAATTTATCTCATATTTTATTACTAAAAAACCATGGCCAAACCCCCATGCCCAATTTTATCTTTTTCTTGCTTTTTTCCCAAATTTCTTGAATTTCTTGGATTCAATTGCTCCAATTTTTCATGTTTTTACCTGAAAACCCCCAAAAAGTGGGGCTAATGGGCTAACCCAGCGTAGATCATGAAAAATTCAGATAGATGCCTCTACCATTGACTTATACAGGACCTCGACAGGTATGAGGTGGTGGATTTTTGGATTCAGGCTTTTTGTAGCATTAGGTATAATAAATCTCTTAAAATTCAAGGTTTTTTTTCTCTAAAAATTCAAGTTTTCTAGTGAAAAAAAACCTCAAATTTTTTGAGATTTTATCATTCGGATTTGAATAAATAATCCCCTATATGTTTAAAATAATTTTGAGTAGATTTAGGAGCAGATTTATCAAAATGTGAGTTTAGAGCTTAATAAATAAATTCACCCATGTTCAATTCATTCCTATGATATTTTTAGAATTGTTTTTATCAGTGGGTAAAATTAGAACTTCCCTTCTGATAAATACGGTTCTAAACATGCCATAGGAATGAATAGAACGTGGGTGAGTTTTTATTTATTAATTTCTAAACTCCAATTTTTATAATCTGACACTTAGGGGCACATTTACTATGGGTCGAATATCGAGGGTTAATTAACCCTCGATATTCGACCGTCTAAGTAAAATCCTTCGACTTCGAATATTGAAGTCGAAGGATTTACAGAATTTCCTTAGTTCGTATGATCGAAGGAAAAATCGTTCGATCGAACGATTAAATGCTTTGAATCGAACGATTCGAAGGATTTTAATCCATCGATCGAACGATTTTCCTTCGATCAAAAAAAGCTAAGAAAGCCTATGGGGACCTTCCCCATAGGCTAACATTGATGCTCGGTAGATTTTAGGTGGCGAAGTAGGTGGTCGAAGATTTTTTTAAAGAGACAGTACTTCGACTATCGAATGGTCGAATAGTCGAACGAACGTAGTCGAAGTAGCTACTTCGATGGTCGAAGTAGCCAAAAAAATACTTCAAAATTCGAGGTATTTTTTATTCTAATCCTTCACTCAAGCTAAATAAATGTGCCCCTAGATGTATGGAGATCCAAATTATAGAAAGATCTGTTATCTGGAAAACCTTAGTTCCTGAGCATTCTGCATAATAGATCCCATACCTGTAATCTATATTTTGTGTTAGACATAATACAGCCAGCTGGTTTAAGACATCATGTCTTGTTCATCCACAAAGTTGTCTTTCTGATATTTTAAAGAATGCTTTGATAAGAATCTACAAGCCTGTTTAGTTTTCCAGGTACAGTAGATTATACACAAGACACAGTTCAAAACCCCATAGAGTTATTGAAAAGGAAGAAGGGGTTGCTGATGTTATCAGGCACAGCCTTTGCTTTGCTGGATAGTATTACACAAGCAGTCTTGCTAAATGACTAAAAGGAGCAGTAACTTTTTCTGGTGTCAGATAACCAGATTTTTCCCTTAAGGCAGATCAAGGATTAAACTGGTTAAGTGTTTATAAAGCTTGGATTCGGTTTCATGCTCTTTGTATTATTAGAAATTAAATTATTCTGAAGGACGTGTGTTCACCCTCAGGCTATAGTTAATGATTTTTACCTACATACTTCAAAACCCAAGAAACACCATTTTTCTTCTTCACTTGACCTCACAAGTGATAAACCTCACTTACTGTTCTTGTGCATTTATTATTTTGCTTGAGTTGCATGAGGTTCCAATAGGCCTCTGTTGAATGAATTTACTATACCCAATTCAGGAATTCTCATGCAAGTTCCCTAATAGAATGTATTTCATGAATGAAATGCTGGTGTGCCCTTATGGCTTAAATGGTTCTCATTGCCTGTTCCAATTTGGAAATTGGACTAAAACTGCTAAAACAGATATATGTAGAGCTGCATGGAGTTTTATTCACTAGACTAATCTAAGGGAGAATGTCTCAGTCTTTAACAAATCTGTCCCCCAAGTATACTGCCATGCCAGCATCTCCCACCAGCACATTTCCCTATGCATAAATTAAGCATATTCTGTAATGGCTGTATTTAAAGCTCTAACATTTTCCCTTCTCAGAGATTCTAGTTAAGGCGATACTGACACATTCCTAGAAAAATCATAGCCTGGTGAGATTTTTTTTATGGCAGTAGACTTTATTAGAATGTAGATTTTAGAGCCCTGTGTTAATCTACATCAAAAGAACAGGGAGCATCATACATCCTACTACACTACACGTCCGTGATGCATGTGTGATCTGTTCCCCACAGAAAAACGGTAACGGAATGGCGATAAAATATCACTTTTAATAGTCCATTTTAAAAACGTTCCAAGATGTACGCACATCACAAAGAGGCTTTATGTGTTTCATGGCATCTGAAGCAATCACATGATCCCAATCACCCTCCAACACTGAAATACCCCTCAGTCCCGTCCCTAAAAACATTAAACATTACATGCCACTTTAGTTGAGTCTAAAAATTGGGGGGGACCTGCAATGCTTACAGCACATTCCTGAAATTTTTGGGAGTGACTTATTCAGTGATATCACTGTGCATGGGCCAACCAATATCACTGAATTCTAACTGTGTATGCTTCCCGGCCTTACCACAGAGCTAAAAGTTCTTTGCACATATGGACTTGTAGGTGAGTTGGGGGACTTCCAAAATCTGGGAGTATGACAGAGGGGTCTAAGACCAGATAACCAGGGGTGTTGACATTATGGAAGGTGGTCAAGTTTCAGACAAAGTACAGATATATGTGACCTTCTTTCATAGTTGGATGTGCCCTCTTAGAAAAATATAGCTATATAAATCTCTTATTTACACCAAAATACATTTTGGCACCTGTGGTTCTTAACAAAAAAAAAATCACTTTGTACATTGTTTGTCAAAGTAGATGAAATTGCTTCTATATGACAAACATAAAGCTACTCACAACTCAAACAAAAATGGCAGATTTTTGTGGAGTTTAGTCTCAACAGCAGGTTTCAAGCCACAGTGTACCATCTCACTTCACTGATTGTATGGCAGGGAGTAATTACTAACCAGGTACAGTACCCTTTCAGTTAGGTCCTTAATTCTGGTGGGTTCTGCCGAGGGATTACTACCCTTACACTGTCTGTTCTATGTCATGTACAGAACTTTATATCTGGTACTTTATCTAGTTTTACACTTCTAGAGCATTCAATTAATGGAGCTAGATTATCCATTGCTAATTTCCACTTGTCATGATCCCTTATACATGCACATAATGACCTATACATGCACATAATGAGTGATAATGAGGTATTTTGCCTGACGAAGGGGCCTGTGTGCTCCAAAGCTTGCAATTGTTACTTATTCAGTTAGCCAATAAAAGTAATCACCAAACTTTACATTTGCTGCAAAATGAGAGAGTCTAAATTCATTATGCGCATACACGTCACCAAACACAGCATAACATAACACAGTGCTTGACTGTAAATATTTTTGGCACCAGTCGCAAATGTCAAATTATTACCTTACGAGGGAAAAATCAGAGCAATGTAATATAAATTCCAAGTGGGAAAACAAAAGTATACATATGTCCTAAATGATATGCTCAGTCTGCCACAGTGTGATCACAACATGATTAATGTATATCATTTGAAACACCTGTTCACATTGGGTATTTAAATACAGTATAGAATGTTATGCCGGTCCAGACTGAGATACAAACGGCCCTCAACAGGCCCAATAAATATTGACTGGCATTTTACAGCAGCCCTTTTGTCATATGCCGGAATCCAAAGATTATCAGTCCGGGCCTGATGTTATGTTACCTGTCCAAAAAGATATCCAATTCAATTCTTAAAGAAATGAATAAGCCATCACAGCATCATCAGGCAGCGCATTCTGTTAGCAGTTTTCTTCCATGAGGTATGGTTCTAGAAACAGGATCAGCTGAAGAATATTAATAACTGACAATTTCAGATGGGTGCAGCAAGCCTTTATGTACTGTGCTAGCCATTGTTGTCTGGGAAATTTAAGGTACAAGGTTATGTTTTTGTCTCCTTGGAACCAGACTAATACATCTAAAAATACTGATGTGCTTTGACACTAAAACACTAGATTTCAGTTCACGCACTAAAATTCTGTTCTGATAATAAATGCAAAAAGGCTTATATATCCTTGCAAATACTCAATTGGATAATAAAAATAAGAACTATTCTTAAATTTGGTTAAAAGGCCCATTGTTTAATTATTTTTCCCACCCCAAAATCCATGTTTAACCCAGTGATATTGCTAATAGTCGGCCATGTGTTTGGAGGTTCTTACTATTAGGGGCATATTTGTTATTGGAGACAAACATCACCAGTGATGTTGCCCATAGCAACCAATCAGAGCTTTGCTTTTGTTTTCTAACTTGTAGGTGACTGTTTAAATCTAGTTGGTTGCTATGGGCAATAACACTGGTTATATTTGTCTCTAATGTTATTAAATACTCAGGGTGATCCTACCTCCTCTGCTTTTTACCACCCCCGGTAACTTGTTTGATGCTGCCACCTGAGGTGAGTGTTTCAAATCACTTCATTGGCACAGCACCCCTGTAAATATGCCCCTGTGGTTGCCTTTTAGCACAGTGACACACAAGGAAATTGGTTGCAGTGGGCAACAAATCTCCTGAAAATACCTTTCCCTTAACTAAAATTTTGATTTTCACATATAAACTTTACATGCAGTGATTAAGGGAAACATCCTTCTTCTGCATGTTCCCTGTCTTTGCATTGCCCTAAAAGGGGAAAGTGAGATAAAATAAAATGTTTAACAACTCTCTGTATAAAATATACATTTCATCTTATAGATTCTAAGATTCTCATACTAATACCTTTCGCACCTTACTACTTATATCTTATTTTATCAGTTAAATGTACAAGCTGTCTAACACTTCTGTGCACTCATAAGGCGTCAGACTGGGGGGCCCAAGCACGTCTGCAGCCTCAGGCCCCCCCCACCATCCCCCCAGCTGCAGAGACCCTCTGCTCCCCAAGCCTCCCCATCCCAACCGCAACTCACATCTCAGTCAAAACTCTAATTTTCGGGTTAAAAAAACGAAACCTTTTTGGGTTAAAAAAAAAAAAAAAAAAAAAGTTAAATTTTTTCGAGTTTCATTATATCCCAGACCAGGAAATAGCTCAAATTCAAAAATACTCCAGCTAAAAGCTGTCAAGATCATGTAGAAGTCAATGGCAGAGGTCCCTTGAAACATTTGGAGATGTTAATAACCTTCATGATGTTTGAGTTTTTTTCAGTAGGTTACACTTGAAAACTCAATTAATTTCAGTGATTCAAGTTTTTGCTTGCTGAAAACTTGATTAATTCGAGTTTTCGGGTTTTTCATCCCAAATTCACTGATTTGAGTTGGTTCAATTCAGGTTTTTTTTTAAAATTAGAAACCATTCGAGTTGTGCGTTCATTCGAGGTCTAAAAAAAAAACCTCACAAACCTCTAAAACTCAACCTTTGATAAATAACCCCTTAATATTGATTACATTGACATGCATTTACTTCATGTATTTCTCCATGGTATAATAAAATAAAATACAACTGTAGGGGTAAAATTAACACTTCCATTTACAGTCAGCTATTAACATTCAAGTATAGGCCACATTTTTGAAGAATTTGACCCAATGAAGCTAATCCAACTAAATACAAGACATATGAACTTCCCCAATCTATCCTTTAAACAGATCATATTATGATGTGCTAAGTGTATTGTCACACCATCAGAGATTGCAAATATCTTTTGGAAACAATGCTGAGCATGTTTTCCAGGCAGTAATACTTTTATGCTGAACATAGAGGCCTGTAATTATTACATTTTGGAGAACTGCCAAAGAAGAACTGATTTGTCCCACAATTCTCTGATCTGTGGGTAACTTCATCCATCAGCTTTTCTTATGATTTTTTTTGTTTAAACCTGTAAGTTATTTCATTTGCATTCTATTTTAGAGAATAGAAACTTAAATATACTGCACCCAACAATCAAGATGAAGAGATCGTAAAATATTCATGGGCAAAAATCTTATAGGGAATCTCTTATGGGATACAAAATGCATCAGTTAATAGCACTCCTCAGCACAATCCTGCATTGAAATCCATTTTTTCAAATGAAGATTTTTTTTATGAAATTTGACAAGTAGCTAGACATTTTCCTAGTTGCCCTCAGTCATGTGGCTCTACTGCTGCTCTGCAAGTTTGAATGATATCACCCCTCTCTTTTCCCCCCCCCCCGCAGCCCATCAAAACAGAACAATGGGATGAACAGCTCCCGGACACCTGCATTCTTAAAAACTCCTATGCCCCACCAGGCAGTAGATATGAGAACAGCATTCAATAGTAAAACACCAAAGTCTTGCTCACCCTAGTCACAATGCCTCCCATTACATTGAGTAGAAGAAACAATAGTTTAATCTGAAATCAGTTCCATTCTAAAGTGCTGGATTTTTCTGAAAGCACATGACCTGTCTACACATCATATAAAAAAATGTATTTATCGGTTATAGAATAAAATTTTAAATGTATTTGCAATGTACACAGTGTAATTTATTGATAAAAAGTATACCATAAAAAATAAGGCTGGCTGTTCAATGTTTATTAACACTTTATCCTGTCAAGTAAGCTGTAATAATAGTCTGTGTGTGTGTATATATATATATATATATATATATATATATATATATATATATATATATATATATATATTAGTCCAACAGCAATCTTGATTGAAATCGTAGAAACAAGTGTGTTTGCTCATAATGGTGGTGACTAACCACACAAAATTATACAGTTTATCCAACTAAGGCACACTCAACAGTTGTGTAAAATTTGATTATTGTATCCATATTAAAAATGATAAAAAGAGATAAAAGTTAATATCAAGTCCACAAGTGTATTATACTCATCTGATTGGGACATTTCGGGAGCCACCTACACCCTTTCTTAAGCTTGTCCCTGTATCAGTCAAATAGTCAGATCTTTTTGATGTATCAGGAACTGGAGTGGACGAATCCAACATTAAAACCAGCAAACAATGTCCGCATTGTGCCATAAGTCACATCCCATACGTCGTTTTTTATATATAATTATTTATTTATTTAAAGATAATTGTTCTCATGGTGAGACAACTCTTTCCCCAAAGTTGTATCTGGCACTAAGTTGAACAGTTTCCTAAAAATTTGTGGAAAAGATATTCATTTATAAAAATAGTGAATGGACTAATTACTATTGAGTAAAGCTGTGAGGAAAACTGGGAAAATGTATTTTCTAATGCATGTTCAATCAAGTTGATAAATCTCAACTTCCACAAATTTGCAGGAAAAAATTAAATCTTCAACTTGCTAAAGATTCACTTCTAGGGATGAGCTATTTCTTTTGGCGAGTTTCGCACGGGAAATGATGCCCATAGATTCCAATGGGAGAAAAAATGTTGCACGTGAAAAAAAATTTGTCGCCCATAGACTTAGACCCATAATGCATTTTGGCAAATTTTCTCCCAGCTGTGAATTTTTGGTTAAGTAAAAATGGGTCAAATTCACCCATAGTATTGTTTTCTATAGCGTTTATTTGCTTGTGTTGTGCCTTCTTTTCTTATAATCTTCGCAACTGGATGCTGTCCTTTCCTTTTAATGCATCTGAGCACCTGATTGAGAGTGAGTATAAGTGGGGTGCAATGGCATAGTTGACTTGCTGGAGGCAGACTATTTTACCACTCTCTATAAAAACAGGATTCTAAGTTCTTTGTTCTGGAACACATTTATCAAAAAGATATTATGTGACCTTCACAGTTTTCTTTCCGTAGCTGCTACAAATGTGGGTTCAGTGTGTCAGACATATTGACTTTTTTTTGTAGATTTGTGATTTCTCCATGGATCCTGTAATGCTGTCTGTTCCTATTCATCATGTGTGTCCTTGGGCTCCTATAAGCAGTAGATTTATTTTCTGGATAGCAATAGCTAAAAAGCTACATCTGAATTTCAACATTATGTTCAGAAATATTTACTGATTAAGGAACAAACGCACACAGTTAAGCAATACAGTATATTATTTATGACCTTGCACATGTTTCCTTTTGTTAGGGACATAAAGCTGAATTTTCATGTTAAATATTTCTTTGTAACCTATGAAGGATGTACCTTGGCAGAAGGCAAAGTGCTACAATCCATCCTCCAGCCTTGATTAATGGGCCAGTGATGATGCACTCATCCAAACAAACTCAATTTTCACTTTTTTCAATGGTTCATCAAACACCTTTCTGGACCCTTTTTCTTCCTTCCTTCCCATGAACTCTGGAATTAGTTATTTTGCAAAGAGAAAAGATAGGTGTTACTATAAAACTTGAGGTATATTCAGATTTGCTTGAGCTGACAAGGAGGTGCTTTTGAAAGTCATTGGTTTGCTAATACTTTGCTTGTAATTCTGTTTCTATTTTTTTTGGAACAATTGCTCTTTATGTTTCTATACTGCTATAGTTTTAACTTCGGTATTATGGTAAACAGTATTTCAATGTCTTAGTATGTTAATGCATTTGTAACCTACATTTGTGCACAGAAAAACCCAAGTGGTCCTTCCATGGTTTGCATGCTCTGGGTTGGACTAATTATAAATTCCAGTTGAATTTAGTAGATTAATCATGTAGCCTAAGGGCAGAGACACACGCTGCTATTTTGGGAGGTTAGTTGCCCAGCCAAAAAACAACTTCTTCTTCTTCAGCGACTTATCTTCCCAAACTGCCTTCTCGCCAGCTAGACTGTAAATCGACAGTGGGATGACACTCGGAACGCTTCTTTTTCCGAAGTCGCCCGAAGTTGCCTCACGACGCAGGGAAGGCAGTTCGGGAAGATTATTCGCCCAAAGAAGAAGCGATTTGTTGCTGGGCGACTTATCTCTTGAAATAGCAGCATGTGTCTCTGCCCTTAAACCTGTTAATAAAAGTAGTTGTGACAAAATGCAGGTAAATCTAACACATTAACAGAAGTATATGTATTGTTTATTATGATTAATAAACCAGTAGTAGAAAGACACTAGGGGGGACTGGAAGGAAAGACTATCCTCTCACAAGGTCTCTTGTACAGATTTCTTTCTTTATGATTAGTGCTGTACCATTAAGGCAAGTATTTTTGGCTTCTTGGCTCTCCATTTATTGTTGTACTACAGTTCCCAAAGGTGTCTACTGCACATAGAAGAGGTCCTAGTTTAATGAAAGATAACATTTTAGGTTTTATTTGCAGACTGATTAATCTAGATTTGGGAATTAAAGTAGTAATGCTAACTGGGCTGTCTGCCCATATCAGCTAGGGTGTTGAAACCATCTTCCGTACCTTAGGGTGCCAAGCATATGTTCTTGGAGCCTATTTGCTTCCATCTGGCTATTAGAAGTGTTGTGTTTGCCAGTAATAAATAAACTATTCAAATTACTGACATGACAATGGGTTGTGTTGAAATAATTCCTTTTTTCATACCAGGCACTACAATGTACAGTAAGCCAGGCTGTGCTAGAATTATGGCACATATTGGGGATACTATATGTAACTGTAAACTAGATTCTTTACAACATGTGAAAACAAGAAATATGAGAATTTTGAGAAGGGAGTAGTCTGTGGAACCAAAATAGGATATCCACGATGTTGTAACTGATATCTGCTGTCATTTATGTATTTGCAGAACTATTGTATGGTATAAAATGTGAAGTTAAACCAGTGTTACACGGAATTAAAAAAATGCAAGGACTAGTAAGTTAAGAGGCATCACATTATATTACTGTCAAACATAAACATAGCTTGTACTTTAACATTTCTATGGCCTTTCAGTATTGATTGATAATGAGTTGCAGATGCGGGAAATCGCTGCCAATTAGGATTCATAGGAATGTAAGATAAACCTAATTAACTGCAGATCAGTCTGATGCAGGTCACTCTGGTACAAAATTTGCACTGCTCTATAATGGACACTGAGATAGAAATAAATCTTATGCCTCAGCTTTCCTATGATTATACTTTGCTTAGTTAACATTAAAACTGAGATCAAAAATTTGTGTAGCCCACAGTCAGCACATTGTTCCCTGTCTATTAGTATTTGGCACAGAAAACAATTTCAAGTATTAAACGTTTCCCAGAACATACGGCATTAAATAATATATTTCATGATAAAACTTCATTAGAATAGTTTAACTCTGAATGTGTTCCAAGGGTCACTACCCTTTACTTTTAATGTACACTCGAGCCTTCATTTTAGACACTGGCTTTTAATAAATATTGATTGAATTAATCCAATATGACTTAGAATGTGCTTTGTGTTTTATTTCAACGAACACCCTGTATTACATCTGTTGCAGTGATACTGTTTAGCTTGCGTCACCTGTGCAGTCCAATTTACAGTATATTGCAGAACTGTGTTTGGTGGTATACTTTCATCAGTTATTGGTTGTTTTTTTTGTACTCTTGGATGTTTAATGTTTAAACACATTTATTTTACAGGGCTACAGAATATGTGGGTGCTTAATAAATATTTGTTAATTATTATATAATCTTTTTTTACCCATCAGTTATTGCTGGAATTCAAGAGGGAAGAGGACATAGCAATCTGTCATTGAAATCTCTTTGAGAGTTCTACAGCCCATTTCTCTCCCCTTGAGATTCTCAGATTGCCTAAACTCGTCACCTCAAAACATTATCTTCAAGGAAATAGGAGATCTTGCTCATCCATCCTCAAAATCATTGCATATTCTTTTTTCTGAAGCATTGATCACTGATGCTGTGTATATTTTATAGGATTCATATAAAGTGTAGACTTTAAAGGGCAGGACATGGTAATACTGACTATGGATGAAAGCAGGAGCCACAACTGCCAGGGAGATGGCATCATTCAAACCATAATACTTTCACACTAAATTTCTTTCTAGCATTAAGCTATTCTTTGATTTCTAAAGACAAGCCATTATAAATCTTAACATACCAAAATATTCAGTATAATTATTCTTCAGGAAGGTGTAAATAACATATGCGAAAATCAAAATATCATCATTGCACTGCAACTTTCATGTTAGATTAGAAGTATTTATTAAAGTGATATAAGAATCCTAAACATAAAATATCCATAAAAGATGAAAAGTCTGTTGAAGATATCTGCACAGTTTTTTACTAAAACATATTTGTTTAGAGCAGAGCTTGAGCATGCCGATACTGTTCAGATTTGCCCTGGCTCTTAGTAATTTGTAGCTGGCCCTTCCAGAGATGGCTGGCCCCTATTGCTTGTTGTAGCAATTGGCTGAAAGTGTTTATCGAAAGCACTTTCAGGTCTTTTTTGTTTTGAAATTCCTTGTTGTATTGTACCCAGTAGTGGAATTAGTTCTCCAACTGCTGAGAAAAGGGCCAAACTAGAGGAAGACATGGATGAATATGTATCTTGGACGCAAGATGCACAAAAGGTTCTATTTACATTCCATTAATGCCATGACAATCCCAACTGATAACAAATACATACATTATAAACAAGAACTAGAATATTTAAATGTATAGTGTAAAGGAAGGCACTAGCACTGTACACATGTATAAATTTAAGCTTTAAGGTGGGCCAAGCCGTGCTGCACCTGGATAAGCCAGGCCCTCTTTGAAATGCTGAAGCAGCAGCACAAGCTGCCAAAAGGAGCCAAAGCCACCGAAGGAAGCTGAATGGAGAATGAAGATTACCT
Source organism: Xenopus laevis (assembly GCF_017654675.1). Taxonomy (NCBI): domain Eukaryota; kingdom Metazoa; phylum Chordata; class Amphibia; order Anura; family Pipidae; genus Xenopus; species Xenopus laevis. Next base: position 60,343,286 of record NC_054385.1, on the reverse strand, counting down.
GCCAAATTTAATGGTCTTGGTGGACAGTGACCCCTAATGTTTTTTCTAAACTTTAATGGGGGATCCTGGCCACTAACTTCTTTTAACTTTTAGGGGGCACTGACCACCAATAATTTTACTTGCAGGGGGGGCGCCATGACTCAGCTTTTTAGAACTTTTTGGGGGGCCCGCCCATCAATTTTTTTGAACTTGCCTCATAACCCTGTAAGCAGAAGAATGTAATTCTGAGACAGCTCCAGTGCATTTTTTTTACCCATGCATCCACTACATCTACATTTATAATACAGTAATTACATTGTGCAGCATAGACAGAATGCAGTATCACGCAATATAATGTACACAGCTATACAGTCTGAGCCAGCCATTTAAATGTTATGTGTGGGATTATATACACTGAAATACCCAATATACTGTTTGATTTCCTGTATATCTGTCATGCTTGCAATAATCAGAATTCCAAACCAGAGTCTGGTAGAGACAATTTTAAAGAAATGATCAAAAACTCAGTTCTTTGTAGACGACAATAAATTTATTTTTATTCTAAATGTAAATGTTAAACAACCAAAATGGGTTAAGTAGAACAATCCTGATAGAAAACTCAGAAGAACAGTAATCACAAAACCATCTCATAATTACATTGTTATTGTGGCTACCATTTTAACACTAGCAGTCTTTAAGACATTATGCTCAAATATAAATCAGTAGAATAACATTCTGGAAACAGAACTCAACCTCAAGAGATTTATGATATCTATGAATTGACCAGCTGCCTCCCCCCCCACCCCCGTTTTCAAAACAACCTTGTTTTAATCTTGAAGCTTTCAGGAGTTTTTATTTCCAGCCTGCTCATCTACTGTTAATTGCAATGCAAAAGCATTATTGCAAAACACAATTCTTCTTAATTGGTTTAAATACTTCAGCAGCTTCTTTGAAAACAAATTAATTGATCGTTTATTCTGAAATATGACCTGAAAATCCTTGATGCATTTTGCCACACTGTGTAATATTATAAAGTATTTATTGCATTATTTATAAGCTATTTGGCTTGTGTTTAATACAGGTGTTATATACTGTTTTCATGTTATGATTAGTGAGGGTTTTTTGGTTTTGTTAAACCTACTGAGAACAAGTTGGATCGTACATGTGGTGCATACATTTATAGCTACTCTAACAGAAGATTCTTTGTGAAGATTCCTATTCATCCAGGTCATGGTATATGACTTGAATTTTAATATAGATTAGAATTTGTGTCCTTGTGAAAAAGTTTCACTGAAGGTCATATTGGATAACTCTTTAGTTTTAACTGCTGATCCCTCACATAGATATACAGTACTTCATGGTTGGCTGTTACTGTAGTGCTTGCAAGAAATAATCTCCCTGTATATTGGCTGAGCAGCATGGAACTAATGGCAGATGAGACATTTATCAATGTATCTAAGCTTTGCTTATAGTTCTACAAAATTTATCTTATCTTCCCTGGCTTTGCTACAAACATATTTGACATAGATACTACTCTACACAGTGAAGGACATATCCCATCCATCATGACATAATCTTCCGTTCTGAATTTGAATTACTGCTTGTTGTATATGAAATGAACAGTCTTCCTGTTCCCTAATCATTAAAAAAACTTAAACATTTACAGATAAAACCCTAAAGCTTCTAAAAATCTGAAAATACTCCATCTCAAACCTGTCGAGGTCATGTAGAAGTCAATGGCAGATGTCCCTGAAGTTGTTTCTTGACATTGTGATCTGCGCTGAATAATCCCATAAAATTGGGGGTTTCGTTGATAATCTGAAAAAGTTTTGTTTTCTCAGCCAAAATTTAATAAAATTACGTTTTTGTTGTGTCAATAGAAATACGAATTGATGCTCGATTTTGTCAACTTTTTGTTGCTCCGATTTTTTTTGAGAAAAATCATATATAAATTAGTTCAATTCATTGAAGGGAGTTTGGTTGACTTTGTTTTCATAAAAAACTGATATTAATTTGAGTTTTGGTAAATCAGCAGTTATGAGTTAACTTTAATTACTTTTTTTTAATAACATGTTCACATTGACTTTGGTATACTGAATCTTGACTGTCTATAATATCAAATAACTTATCCTCATTCAGGATAATCAAACAAGAATTTCATGTGTAGTTTGTAATCAGTGCATTATTTATTATATTATATTTATGCACTGTCGGTTCTGAAAATAGTCATGAGATGCTTTGAAGTGAATTATAAAGCATGCAACACCTCGCAGTTCAGATGAATTGACTTGATTGCTGAATTTGTTACACGTTCCATAAATAGTTCCTTACATTGATGCTAAATTCACACTTCTTTCACAATGCACAGAAAATAATTTCCTCTGGACTGCTGACAACCACTCTAGCAACCCAATCAGTGCTCTGTACAACATAATCAGGACCTAGGCTACAATATTGGTGGTACCATATGTAATGCAACAAGGGGCACAGAACACCAAAATAAGGTAATAAGAATGATAAGATATTAGGAAATTAGGGCCAGTAACTGTAATTGTGTTTTAATGGGATACTATAACTTTTTTTAAAGTAATTTTAGTTCTTCTTTCTTTTAAGCACATGTATAAAAAGCTTAAGCTTAAATTTATAAAAATGGGTGTCCGCAGAAGGGGGCAAGAGGGAGCAGTTGCCCCACCCTTATTTCTCCAGCTAGTTTCAAGAAATTATTTGTACATTTTTTTTTATACTTCCCACCCCAAGGCAAGCCTTAATTGGGTTATCTACTGCATTTAGTGATTCTGTGTCAGCACACAACTCCTCCACTGTTTCTGGTGCACGTTCAATGGTGGCCACCCCACACCGTAGACAATTCAGTATAAAGAGAATAGCACCTTCTTAATGTGATAAAAAGGCCTTTATTCAAACATGGCACAGACCAATAGTAGCAACGTTTCAAGCCATCTCTGGCTCCTGATAAAGAGCCAGAGATGGCTTAAAACGTTGCTACTATTGGTCTGTGCCATGTTTGAATAAAGGCCTTTTTATCACATTAAGAAGGTGCTGTTCTCGTTTATACTGAATTATCTACTGCATTGTCATGAATAGGTTAATCTTCATTGGGATGCTACCCTATGTGATATTAGCTTACTTGACCCCCCTGGAAAAATGTTTGCAGACACCCATAAATGTATATAAATATATATAAAACAAAAGCCTCCAGCACTGCTTGAATATTCAAAAGTCTGTTTGTATTGAAAACATTAAAAGCAGCATACAAAACTACATGTGACGTTTCGGACTCATGTCCCTTTTTTCAAACATGAGACCCGAAACGTCACATGCAATTTTGCATGCTGCTTTTAATATTTTCAATATAAATGGACTTTTACATATTCAAGGAGTGCTGGCGACTTTTTTTTGTATGTGGTTTGCCGTTGGCGAGGGTTTGACACCTGCACCCAGAGAAGAGACAAGGTAGAGTGCTGCAGACACATTGGGGTTTTGTGTATAAATATATGTATATATAGTTATAGACAAAAACTACATATACAAAAAATATAGTTAAAGGGATCCTGTCATTGGAAAACATGTTTTTTTCAAAACACATCAGTTAATAGTGCTGCTCCATCAGAATTCTGCACTGAAATCCATTTCTCAAAAGAGCAAACAGATTTTTTTATATTAAATTTTGAAATCTGACATGGGGCTAGACATTTTGTCAATTTCCCAGCTGCCCCTGGTCATGTGACTTGTGCCTGCACTTTAGGAGAGAAATGCTTTCTGGCAGGCTGCTGTTTTTCCTTCTCAATGTAACTGAATGTGTCTCAGTGGGACATGGGTTTTTACTATTGAGTGTTGTTCTTAGATCTACCAGGCAGCTGTTATCTTGTGTTAGGGAGCTGCTATCTGGTTACCTTCCCATTGTTCTTTTGTTAGGCTGCTGGGGGGGGGGGAAAGGGAGGGGGTGATATCACTCCAACTTGCAGTACAGCAGTAAAGAGTGATTGAAGTTTATCAGAGCACAAGTCACATGACTTGGGGCAGCTGGGAAATTGACAGTATGTCTAGCCCCATGTCAGATTTCAAAATTGAATATAAAAAAATCTGTTTGCTCTTTTGAGAAATGGATTTCAGTGCAGAATTCTGCTGGAGCAGCACTATTAACTGATTCATTTTGAAAAAAATGTTTTTTCCCATGACAGTATCCCTTTAAATGGTGGGAAATGGTGGGTTTGCTTAGGCAGTAGTTTTCCAGTCTTCTTCATATCTTTAAAAATACAGTACAATTTTCTCTATTTTGTGCTCCTCCTGCTTCATGTCATACTATGACCTGGCCATTGAAATATCTCCCAACCCCAAAATTGGGGCAATATTTTCCACTCTTGAAGACCTACCAAAAAAAATAAGTCCACCCCAACACATGCATGCACACACACACACACACCAAAATCTCATGGTGATGCAAAAATCACAGCAAATCACACTTACATGATTTTCTTTTTTTATCTACATAAAAACAATATATTAGATAGAGCTTTACAGAGAATGGTTGATCATTCATATCAGGCCCCAGTGAATCTTACATTCTAATTTCCTTGTCAACTGCACATACAGTAAAAAGGGTCTAGTTTATCAGAAATGAGTTAACAATTTTTAGAAGAATTTTTAGTTTTCAGAATTAGCCAACCAACATTTTCTAAATGAGAGAGAATAAACCAAGCAAACATGGGAAGGAAACCCAGCATAGATCAAACTGATCAAAGTTGGAACTTAATATCTGAGTGCCAAAAGGAAGCAGTGCTAACCACTGTGCTACCCATCTGTACCAGTGAGATTAAATACCTGACTTAAAATGACGCTATGGATTTGAAGACTGGGTTGGGTCATGGCCAGCTGCCATGCTGTCAAAGTGCCAGCTTAACTAATATATAATGAAGTCATATATAATTGTCCTGTTCACATTCTTCCTACAAACATTTACTTCCATTTGGGCAAGGTTACCAGATGATTCGTGTTAGGGAAACACAATGCAAGTTTCTGGTCTGCACTCATTGCAGACTGGTTGCATTTAAATTCTGAGGAGTTAACAATAATTTTATGGAATGCAGCCCTTCTACCTGAATTTTCTGGAAATATATCTGTACTTAGGCATGGTCCTTGCTGCAGTCAAATCACAAGCCTGTGTACTGTCTGGCATTTCAGAGGTAGAAAAAGTATCATCAAACAAAGCTTAATAGGCTTCATTAACTTTGTGGGTTCTGGGTAAACACCTCTTTCTGCCCATAGTATCCTAAATATTGAAAATGCATTTTACTTACATTTTCTACTAACATTATTTCATTGTATAATTATGTTTTCATTTGTCTCAAATTCCATAGAAGCATATTCATGATGTTTCATTATCTGTAAAGAAATCCAGAATGTCTTTTTTTTTTGTGATAAAGTAACAGCAGATGGATCCTCATCATAAACATATTTTTAAGTTTGTGCTATTTTTCTGATGATTAGTGAAGCAGCCATATAAGACATCATGTGTTTTTTGAAATTTGAAAGCTTGCATTCTGGATTTTTTTTTTTATCAGAGCTCTGTTTAAAACTCTGTGTTTCTTAGTAAAACTTAGGGGCACATTTACTAAGCTCGAGTGAATTCAAATATAAAAAAGTAAGAATTTCGAAGTATTTTTTTGGGTACTTCGACCATCGAATAGGCTACTATGACCTTCGATTTCGACTTTGATTCGAACGATTCGAACTTAAAATCGTTCGACTATTCGACTGTCTCTTTAAAAAAAACTTTGACTACATACTTCGGCAGTTTAAACCTACCGAGGTACAATGTTAGCCTATGGGGACCTTCCCCTCACTTTCCTATGCTTTTTTTGATCGAAAAAAAATCGTTCGATCGATTAAAATCCTTCGAATTGTTCGATTTTTACTTCGATTGATCTAAGTATTTGCGCAAAATCCTTTGAATACGATATTCTAATTTGAAGGTTAATTAACCCTCGATATTCGACCCTTGATAAATGTGCCCCTTAGTATAGTTATCTGATGTTCTTTTTTTACAAAGGCCTGTTCAGCCTTGCAACTCATTAAAGACCTTTACAGCCTTAAGGTGCCTCTTGCTTGTGTTCCTTAAAAGATCTGGCCATTGCAGAAGCACACATATGGTAGAGGATGAAAACATTTAATTTTCTAAATGGTTTGTAAATGATTAAGAAATGTTATGGATCATTTCCAATTTCTGGCAGGCGGGTGATATGTTTGCCCTATTCTTTTGGTGCAACTGAACTATGGTGATGCAGGTAGCTAAGGGAACCCTGGAACCAGATCTGGACTGAGAATCAAAATAGGCCCTGGCATTTCAGGTACATAGAGGCCCAATCAGCCCACACAGAGGCTCACACAGCCCCCACCAGCCCACTAAATACTGACTTTCTATGGGACCTTATTTGCCAAAACCCACAGATTGACAGTCCAGGCCTGCCTGGAACTATTGCCTGGTCAGGAGGTGGTGAATATCTAGGGGGGTTTAATAGTGTAAAGTCACTTCTGATGGTGTAAATTTTGTTTCTGACGTGCTCAGCAATATCTTGACAAGGGACATATGTGCACAGAGGGGTGGGGGGGTGGGAATAGAAGATTGTTAAAGGAATTGTTCAGTATAAAAACAAAAACTGAGTATATAGATAGGCTGTGGAAAATAAAAAATATTTCTAATATAGTTTGTTATACAAAAATGTAATGTATAAAGGCTGGAATGACCGGATAACAGAACACTATGTCCTGCTTTTGAGCTCTTTTGGTTTTCACTGACTGGTTGCCCTGGTGACCAAGGAGTAACAAATCAGTGACTTGAGGGGGGCACATGGGGCATAACTGTTGCTTTTGAATCTGAGCTGAATGCTGAGGATCAATTACAAACTCACTGAACAGATATGTTCTATGTGGTCCCCCTTCAAGTCGCTGACTAGCTCAGAGTTAGAGAACTGAAAAGCAGGCAGTTGGATTCTGGCTATTATATTAGACATCCAATCACTCCAGCCTTTATACATGACATTTTTGGCTAACTAACTATATTAGAAACATTTTTTTACTTTGCACAGCCTATCTATTTACCTGGTTTTTATTTTTACACTGAACTGTCTCTTTAAAGGAAGAGAAAAGTTGTGCAGGTTTTTTAAAAAGTGAGCTTTGTAGTAAAGTATGTTTGTTTGGCTAAGGAAAGGCTGGTGTTGTAGGAGCACAGGGCAGATGTGTAGCTCCAGAAGTCCGGATTTGCACCAGTGTCACTGAACTGCACGCCTTTGGAGAGCTTTTGTATAAGCAGTATGCCAAGGTCGAGTCGTTTGGGTCTAGTGCATTTAGTTTTGGCAGGAGCAAACTCATTAAGGGCAGTGGTGAGAGTGCTGTAGACAGAGGTAGCCATATTAGAAAAAAAGAAACGTGAATCATTCGAATTGATAGAGGTTTCAAGCAAAGCCCACTGAAAAAAACTTGAACATCAAGGATATTAACATCTTCAAATGGTTCAAGGATTTTAGATGGAGTATTTTCAGATTTGAGCTATTTCCAGCTTCAATGTATAATAATCTTGAAAAATTTGAGTTTAAAAAAATAAATAAATAAATAAAAAAACGCTTGAAATTTTTGAGTTTTTATTTCAACTTGAAAATTCGAGTTTTGGCTAAAAACTACCTTGAAAACTCGATTTTTTTTGTGGGAAGAACAACTCAAACTTTAATAAATCTGCACCAAAATGTGTGGTATTATTATCATGGATCTTACAGAGCTTGTAGTACACTATTGTCTCTGCCTCACAAAAGGCATCATTTCAGCAGGGACAGAGTTTTATGTGAGGGATTCACAGACATTTTTCTAATTCTGGGGGCTCAGCGCTAGTATCCTTTCTGCACTGGACTAAAACGGGCATCGAAGCTAATTTAGGTAAAGGGAGAAACTGTACCACTTTGGCAGATGTGGTGCACTGCAAAGTAAATTTATATTATTTTTATAAAAATTCAGCAGGAAAAAGACCACTATGTTTGCCTATTTGTATAAGTACCAGAGGTAAAACTTGGAGCATCTTTTCATTAAAATACATATTCCAAAGTTCTACCAGAATTTCATGAGCTTCTTTTATACGTGTGTTGAAAGTTTAACTATTCAATACATGTTTTCTATGTGGTGCTATGCAACTGCAAAAAGCTTCATAATTTTGTTGGCTTTTAATGGCAAACAGTGGTGTAATTCGTGGAAGTTATAGATTTCTGCTACTTTATATTCTGTCTTTATAAATATGGCCATTGTATGGTTAACTTTCTTTATTCATTTCTTTTTTCCAGTTTTAGCAATCTGTTATGTGAGACAAATAATGGATAGTAAAACTATGCTCATGTATCTTGTAAAATATTATATTTTCACAAGCAGAAAAAAACCCCATCAAAGCCTTTGCAGACACTTGACATAAAGTTTACTGTATTCAAGAGGATTTCAATCAAATAGAATGGATCCCATAGAGCAGTGATCCCCAACCAGTAGCTCGCGAGCAACATGTCGCTCTCCAACCCCTTGCATGTTGCTCTCAGTGTCCTCAAAGCAGGTGCTTATTTTGGAATTCCAGGCTTGGAAGCAAGTTTTATTTGCATAGAAAACTAAGTATAGTGCCAAGCAGAGCCTCCTGTAGACTGCCAGTCCACATAGGGGCTACCAAATAACCAAACACATCCCTTATTTGGCACCCCCAGGGACTTTTTCATGCTTGTGTTGCTCCCAACTCTTTTTACATTTAAATGTGGCTCATCTGTAAAAAAGGTTGGGGAGCCCTGCCATAGAGTAATACAGACAATGACAAATTGATCTGGATAAGGAAACCTGAGGCTTTGTAGCTATATTCTTTTACATCCTTGGGGGTAAAATATCGATCTTTATTTAATTGCCTGATTAAAACATAGTGTAGTAAAATGAAATGAGTCTTTACTTGGTGCTTAGTACTTGGGTGTGTAGTATACAATAAAACCCTCAATTGTACATTCCCTGGTTTTAAGTTTTCCTACATTTTACATTGTTTCTGGTGGACCTACCAATATATAATGCACAATACATTTCCCTGATTTTACATTTTCTGGATTTTACAACATTTTTTCTGGTCCCCTGAAAAAAATGTTACATGGGTAGAATTTTGTGTTGCCAGCATTAACTGCTCCGTGAGTACCCAATTATATACCTTTCTCCCTTTCTTTGTACATTGTAGTTTATCACTCCTCAGTAATATCCAACGTGTAAATGATAATCTTTGAAAAAGATTACTAGCATAACACCTGAACTGGGAATTGGCAGTGTCAATCACTGTAACCCACAGCACTTAATATACTCCTTAAATTGTAAGCATTGTGGGACAGGGACCTCCTTCCTCTTGTCTCTTTAACACTTAGCTCTTAATCTTTAATGTAGTAAAACATTGCTTACCTGTTTTACCCTAGGTTCTCAAACTGCTTACTCTCTCCTTAATTAAGTTTTGTATGCAAACACCTAATTGATTTTTAAAATCTTATTCTGACATGACCTTTTGCCAAGTTTTTTTTAACTTCTTTTCGATAAAACGGTTCTAGATGTTTAAACGTGTTTCTCTGTGTGTTCTTCATGTTCGTCAACATTTATATCAGGATAGCTAGCATTGGTCTATTGCACTGTAGTTAGTAAAACAGAATTGTCAAGTGTAAACATGAGCTTTACGTTCCTCCATGTCTAGAATAAGGATTAGCTTTCCATGCCCTGTGATTTACCTCCTTCCTCAAATCCTGTTTATCAGATTCATGACTTTAGTTTGTGTTTGGGAAAATCTTTAGGGGAAACTACACATACTGCTTCAAGCCTTAAGAAAGTTTTATTACTAAATATAAATTTAAATGGTGGCTGAGGCTTCACTTTGTAACTACATATGTCTAAAAGTTTATTTTACGGCAGTTTATTCAAGACCAAGATTCTTCTTTGAGAGATTCTCGATAATAAAGGGAACCTATTCACTTCTGACAGCACTGGTTATATTTACTTTGTGTTTTAAACAGTTTACTAAACCTTAATGACTTGTGTTTTCTGAATTGGTGACACACACACTAGGGTTGCCACCTGTCCGGTTTTGACCCGGACAGCCTGGTATTTTGAGGGGCTGCCCGGGTCTATACTTCCTGCCCGGTTTTCCAAATAAGGAAAACCGGACGGGATTCCCTTGATTGACACGGCGATCGGCCAATCGCTGATCGACGCGTCATAGCCCTGCCACAGGTCCACACACTGACGTCATAGCCCGGCCCACTGATGTCACAGACACGCCCACTGATATCGCGGACCCGCCCCCCCGCCTGGTCTCAGCCAGACATAAAGGTGGCGACCCTAACACACACACACACATATAGATATATGTGGAACATAGAGGAGCACTCGCCAAACAAAAACACAGCATGCCTGGGTGCAGGTAAAATGTGTACAAAGCAACAAAAAAAATAACACACTCGACAAGCTCAGAGTAACTGATTTTAATAAAGAAACAAAATAAATTTTGATCACATCAATGTGATCTTCCTCAACTCGCGCGTGGTTTCTTAAATCAAATAACTCAGCTTCCTGCCAAACATTTTTTTCTCTCTGAGCAGGTTTTCTAAAAAATATTAAAAGCTCAGCACCTAAAACCTGCAAGCTTTTATTTTTGGGTCAGGGACAAAAAAAAAACCTACTCGGTTGGAAGCCGAAGTATTCAAATGAAGAAACCACGCAAGATTTCTTAGTGTCCGAAGGCTTGAGCATTCTTAAATCTGCCCCTAAACGTGTCTACATGGGTTTCTTCCCACACTCCAAAAACATACAGGAAGGTTAATTGACTTCTGAGTAAATTGGGTATATTATATGTGAATGTAACAATGACCTTGGATTGTAAGTTCCTCTGGGGCAGGGACTGATGTGAGTGATGTATATAATCCCTGTACAGCACTACATAAATACCAGGGAGTAAATAAATAAGCCCTGCAGGAATCCTTGGTGTACTGTAGAAAGTGAAACATCCTGCAGATTTTTGCAGTTTTGTTTTACTTAGAAATAAATGAATCCCTAATGTTTTTTTTCCCCCTAAGTATATGTCTTTACAGCTGTCAATCACTTACTTGGCCCCAAATCTAAGACATTAACCTTGCTTTTCTCCACCCACCTATAAATCTATGTTATGGTTAAGAAGAACTGTGTAAGGAGTATTAATGAGTGTCTCCCATTTCACACCACATTCTACACCAGATTTATTTTGATGGCTGGATTTGTCCCAATGACTTCACTGGGTTACATTGTGTCTGAGCTGTTATAAAATAATTAATAATAAAGATTTATAAACACACCATTCCATTTACACTGCTGTTTAAACACATTTATAAAAATGCCCATAGGTGAACTTATATTTAAATGCATTTTGATTTCCTTGTGTTATTAGACCTTTAAAGGGGCCCTGTCACCCAAACATAAAAAGCTACATAATAAAAGTCCTTTTCAAATTAAACATGAAACCCAAATTCTTTGTTTAATTAACACATCCATAGCCATAATAAAGGTATTTAAAATCTGGACTATCAATCATATATTGCCTGCCACGCCTTTATACCTTTTCAAGTTGCGGGAAGGTTCATGCATATCATACTGTATTAGCCTGATCTATATTGTGCTATATAGAACACTTTCATGTAACATTCTTACCACAACTTAAAGTTAAAAGAACAAGAAGTGCAAGAAGGAGAATTATCTTACACTTCTAGCCTGCATAAAAAGCAAGTTTCCGTGTCTCATCGTTTAGCAAGAAACCTATCTAAATTCTGTCATTGTTATTATTGAAAGAGGGTTACTGTCCCTTTAAAGCAACAAATCATAAACCTCATTATTGTATCTCAAGCCACGAAAAGTCGTTGAATGTATTCCAATACACAGAACAATGCACTGACATGTAAAGAGTTGTACAGACAACTGTTCATTATGGGTATTCATTCGTATTAATTGTATGGATACACAATATGGTGCTCAGGAGATAAATCTCTGCAGCTGCGCGGATAGGATTAATTTTACCATTAACTGGAAGAAATACAAAGAAAGGAACAAGAAGTTTAGCCGAAAAGTAATTATGAGTCATTGTTTCCTTTGAAGCCCTGCGGATTTTATTCATCGTAAATAGGCAGGAACTTTGAATGTGTTATAATAGCTTTCAAAAACAATATTTCTAAATGTCAAGATAATGTGCTGGGGGAACAATTAGATTACAGAGCCCACTGTGAGCATCACATTACATCTGCTTTCTCTTGTAGTTTTCTATACCTCTGAGGCAAACACAGTAGGAAATCGCCATTTATTTGAGAATCCCTCTCTCCGGAATTTTTCCCTTTTTCCTTTATCATCTCAACTTGATTTTGAAAGAAGAATCAGAACAGATAGCCATCCCCTTTCATGTTACGAAACCTCTCTTTGCCCAGACTTGGCTTTCAAGTGAAATCATTTGACTTCAGAATAGGCAAGCAGCTATTTGTTTGGTGAATATGATAGGCAGAGATGCTTTGTTTTATGTGGAGTATGTTGGTTCTGCACAGGATTGTGCACCAAAGAATCATTGAGGTAGATCTTAACAGGAATATTAAAAATGCAAGCGCAGACATGTGTAGATTCTTTGTGTATTTTTTACACCCATGTAAAGGAGCATAATAATTTTAATAATAGAAGTAGAGGCATAATTCTACAAGGCTAGCCTACAACTGAAAAAAATAGTGCAAACGTATTTTATCACACAACAGAATTGATACTGATATTTTAAGTAGAGGTTTACAAACTGGACGACTGTCCCCTCACCCTCTTTATGGAATAGGGGACACTCCTGAATCAGTATAGTGTTGGTAATTCCTGACTGTAAGGGGATTTTATGTATCTGAAACCTTGATATGAATAAAAAGTCTTGATTTATCTTGTCTTTATATGTGTAGAAAATTAATTAATAAAACTGTCAGGGAGTCCCTTAGAGTCAGGATGAAGATGGAGTCTTGCTGGGCTGAGATGTAAGGGGAACAGACGAAGGTTAGAAGAGAAAGGGATGGGTAGTGAGGCAGTCTGATGTGGATAAACAAGGCAGGGATGTCAGATGTGGATCCTGAAATGGGGTGGAACTATAGGGGTGTTGGAGAATACTAAGAAGCAAGCAATGAACTGGGTGGAAGTCTGAGCAGGATACTGGGAGGGCTAGTGTTAGAGCGACTTGATGCAGAAGCCTGTATTTAAAAAACATAATCATAGCTGAGGAAGCAGAATACTAAGCCAAGAATACAGAGTTACATTAGTTTACCAAGGCCAAACAAAGAAAGAACTAATTATAGTGAAAAGTGGTAGTGAAGTTTTACACACACAATTATAAAGCAAGGGACACTACCTCAAGTGCCTTATTGATAAGCTGCAGCTAAGCCAGTAATTGGGTAGGGATAATTCCTTATGACACCACTAAACCAATGAAAGCTTCTATCAACCATGTCTTGCTATTTCATGTTTCTAAAAGCAATAATTCCTCTCTGCAGTCCTAATACTATATTAATTTGCCAATTCTGGCCACAACCCTGCAGCATTTTGTAGCACTGTATATAAATTGAATTGTATTTTAGGCAAAATAGTCAATTTTATTGTTCATGGTCTAAAATATTTTATATTTAAAGTTCCACACCTTAAGTTTGCTTAAAATCAATTAAACATTAAATGAATCTGATAAGATTGTTCTGCCTATATGGATTCATGTCGCTTAGCTAGGTTTGAGTACAAGGTACTGTTTTATTATTACAGAGAAAAATGGAATTAAAAATTATTTGCTGTCTATGGGAGATGGATTTCTGCAATTCAGAATTTTATGGATTACGGGTTACCAGATAAGGAATTCCATACCTGTATCATACCTGTATAAAAAACTGTAACAGAATAACAAATCAAGGGGGTTATTAACTAAAACTCAAATTGTTCTCATCATTTCAATAAAACAAACTCGACCAAACTCACATCCACAATTTTACCTTATTTATTATTAAAATAAATTGAAAAATTCAGGTTCGGGAAAATTCTTGATAAAGTTGTGCAAAATCTCGAATGGTACAAATTTTTCCGATTTGATTCCAGAATTGTTTGATTTTTTTGAGTTATTGCCTGAAACCCCCAAATATTTCAGCTTATCGTATGAAACATAACGCAGACCACAATATCTTCAGACTGGAAAAGGGACATCTGCCATTGACTTCTACAGGACCTTGACAGGTTTGAGATATTGAGTATTTTCAGATTCTGACTTTTAGCAGCTTTGGGGTATAAATAAATCTCGAAAAATTTGCGTTTCCCCTTTAAACGCCCACCCAGAAAATTTTGAGCTTCAATAAATAACTCCCTTAGTGTCTGCCCATAATGTATCACTTTTTTCTCCCAGAAGCACAAGGAGATATAGTGACTTGCCGAAGGTCAGAAGCAAATTTCACAAACTAGGCAAAGACTTCTCTGCCTGAAGCTAATGAGACACAAGGGGATTTTGCTTTGCTTTTATTAAAATAAATGATGTGACTACAAAACACCATAAAAATTATCTACACAGTTTCCATCATATAAGTCTCTGAGATTTTACTTTTCTGTTACGAGAGAGAGAGAGAGAGAGAGAGAGAGAGAGAGAGAGAGAACGTATTGCTTAATGAGCTTTTAATTAGAGCTGTGAACATTGTTGTCTATACGTATTTGACATTATGATAATTATTGCAGCACCGCTTTCTTCTTCTCATACACTAAGCCCAGGCGTAATAGCTTTTAACTAATTTGAACTACTATAGAAAACTTTCATTACTGATTTCAAGTCTGTAACCTTAGCACTGATACAACAGAGAAACAGAATTTCATGTCAGAAAATAGCTATGAAATATGTATCTTAAATTCCTAATAGTTTAGGCATTAAATTTGCTTTATAGCTATCCCATGTGTGTTTGAACTTCTTCATTCCTAAATTTCCTCTACATCAAGGCTACTCTTTGTATTTATCGCCCTGTTTTGTTACCTTACGATTTTTCCATTGCTCACTTATTTTATGTTCACTGTTTCCAGCCAACTTCTGCTTCTAGAAAATGTTTACATTCTGAACTCTGATATTTCCTTTTCTTCTTTAAAGGAGAACTAAAGCTAAACTAAAGAAATAGGCTAGAAATGTTGTACATTATGTTTTGGGCTTCTGTAGCAGCTCAAGGCAACCACAGCCCTTTAGCAGGGAAGATCTGTGTCTCCAAAGATACCCCAGTAGCTCCCATATTATTTTCTGCTGATTCACTGCACATGCTCTGTGCTACTGTCATATACTGAGCTTAGGGACCCACTCACAATATACAGTACACATAGAATATAAATGTCACAATATTAGGCTGATTAGTAATTAATACAGATAATTACTACATGGCAGCACAGAAACCAGTGCTATTAGCACCAGAATTTAATAATCAGCCCTGTAGCATCATTTTATATTACAGACCAACCTTGTTTTCTGCTTGATAATTTGCAACGACAGCTAAGCTTAGCTTCTCAACAGCTGCTCAGAGCCCACTGAGCATGTGAATGTCGCAGACACTTTCCAAGATGATGACCCCCTGTGACAAGTTGGAAGTCCTGGATCATTGCTGCTTTTGACAAGCTGAAACTTTAGCGTGGTGGAATGAGTTCAGTATATAAAATATGGCAGTTTTAGCTATATTAATTTTTATGGTTTCGTTGTCCTTTAAATCGTGTATATTAAGTCTTAAAAGTCTTTTAAGTCTTTTAAAATAAATAAAAAAGTCTTTTAAATAAATGATGTGACTACAAAACACCATAAAAATTATCTACACAGTTTCCATCATATAAGTCTCTGAGATTTTACTTTTCTGTTACGAGAGAGAGAGAGAGAGAGAGAGAGAGAGAGAACGTATTGCTTAATGAGCTTTTAATTAGAGCTGTGAACATTGTTGTCTATACGTATTTGACATTATGATAATTATTGCAGCACCGCTTTCTTCTTCTCATACACTAAGCCCAGGCGTAATAGCTTTTAACTAATTTGAACTACTATAGAAAACTTTCATTACTGATTTCAAGTCTGTAACCTTAGCACTGATACAACAGAGAAACAGAATTTCATGTCAGAAAATAGCTATGAAATATGTATCTTAAATTCCTAATAGTTTAGGCATTAAATTTGCTTTATAGCTATCCCATGTGTGTTTGAACTTCTTCATTCCTAAATTTCCTCTACATCAAGGCTACTCTTTGTATTTATCGCCCTGTTTTGTTACCTTACGATTTTTCCATTGCTCACTTATTTTATGTTCACTGTTTCCAGCCAACTTCTGCTTCTAGAAAATGTTTACATTCTGAACTCTGATATTTCCTTTTCTTCTTTAAAGGAGAACTAAAGCTAAACTAAAGAAATAGGCTAGAAATGTTGTACATTATGTTTTGGGCTTCTGTAGCAGCTCAAGGCAACCACAGCCCTTTAGCAGGGAAGATCTGTGTCTCCAAAGATACCCCAGTAGCTCCCATATTATTTTCTGCTGATTCACTGCACATGCTCTGTGCTACTGTCATATACTGAGCTTAGGGACCCACTCACAATATACAGTACACATAGAATATAAATGTCACAATATTAGGCTGATTAGTAATTAATACAGATAATTACTACATGGCAGCACAGAAACCAGTGCTATTAGCACCAGAATTTAATAATCAGCCCTGTAGCATCATTTTATATTACAGACCAACCTTGTTTTCTGCTTGATAATTTGCAACGACAGCTAAGCTTAGCTTCTCAACAGCTGCTCAGAGCCCACTGAGCATGTGAATGTCGCAGACACTTTCCAAGATGATGACCCCCTGTGACAAGTTGGAAGTCCTGGATCATTGCTGCTTTTGACAAGCTGAAACTTTAGCGTGGTGGAATGAGTTCAGTATATAAAATATGGCAGTTTTAGCTATATTAATTTTTATGGTTTCGTTGTCCTTTAAATCGTGTATATTAAGTCTTAAAAGTCTTTCTTGATATGCATCTTTTAACATTCAAACCAGGGCTGTTCAGCTGTGGGACTGTAGGCCTGCCCAGGGTATCCAAAGACCTATTTAAGATCCACTGTTTTATGATATTTCAGCCTCCATGCATGAGAGATAACGAATAATTGGCCGGGAATGAAACATTTTGGACAGCACTAAGTTAGTCTATGACTCATCTTATCATGATACTGACATGCTTCTCTAACAGTTTTTATAAACAATGTAAATATTTGTTTAAAATACTGCAGATCATTACTAGTATGCTCATTTGTGTGATTATGGTGCTGCTATTCTGCTATGCTTTGCTCGGTAATGCTTATATCGATTATATAGAAAAGGAAATGGCTTGACAATTGGTCTGTGTCAGTGGGCCTATCAGTTCCCAGCGGGAGAAGTCCGGACCAAGGAGGAAGCTTAGGGTTAAAGTCCAAATTTGCGGTATCCAAAAAGGGGTCAGGCGTAAGTGTAGTCAAGTTCAGGCAAGTGTTCAATAAGGCAGGCAGCTAGGGTGAAGCCAAGGGTTAGGAAGCCAGGAAACTGAAATTCAGGAATTTAGGAAACCCAGGAACACGATTCAGCAATTCCTATACTCAGGCATTGAACCGGCGTCCTGGGCATCCTTTTATTTTGAATTTGGAGTCGTGATGTCACACGTTTGCGTGCCGGCGCCCGAAGCCTGCCACGGGTGCTGCCATCTTAGATTTGCCGTCGCTGGGACAAGGAGCCTCACAGAGCGTTCCTGACAGTCTGTTGTACTTTATTTTAAAAAATATTTAAATAATTACTTGTCATTTTTTTCCAAGTAGCCATATGGAATGTTATTCAAATCCATCTTTCTTGACAGCTGCTGCCCCCCTGCTAAATTATTCTGAAAACACATGCTATTGATCACATATTGCACACATACATTTTTGCCACAAACATTTCTCGTTTACAGTGAAGCTCGAAAAACAATATATAAAAATAATATATTAATATTTGTAGTACTGTTTGCTTCTTCGTCTTGACAATGTGTAATACAAAAAGTTCTAAAAGTTTCAAGCTATTGTGTAATAGAACTGAGGATAAAGATGTATCTTGTTTAATCTTATCAGATAAACTGGCATGATTGTCAGAGCTTCATGTAATGTTACCCAAGTCTTCCATGTTGTAGGCCCATGATCTGAAAAAAGGTGATTGGGGTGGGGGGCAAATTATATCGGGCTGACCATTTAAATGCCTTGGAATCCCAAATTCAGCCTACTGACCTCCAGTTGGACAGCCCAGTACTAAAAGCAGTTTTAGTATCTTTCATCAAGCAAAATGGCAGTACTTTCTTCCTGATGACGAGTGATGGTATTAGACTCTGTTAGAACCATGATTCCATTTTTCACAATGTCTTGCACATTCTTTGAATATCAGAACTGTGAAAATAAGAAGTGTTCAAGGCATTGTGGAAACTGGAGTATTGGCTGGAGGAGAGTTATTATTAACATGTACCTATCTGTAGGGTCATTCCCCTGGCATGTTGGGCAACACTATGGTTGGTCTTGTTGGCTTTGATGTTGCGGGCATGTTCAGCTATCCTTGTGCCAACTGCCTTGATGTTCCTGCCTACATGGAACTTATTACATATGAGTAAATAAACAACATATATAGATAGGCAGTTGATGAAGGAATGGGGTTTTAAGTTGTGCAGGGTGTCTGTATAGTTGCCCAGTTATAGAAGTGGAGCATATCTGTCTCTCATACAGAGATTATATTGGACATCTAGCTCACCAGGCCACTTTCATAGTTCCTAGACCTTAACAAAAACATGGGACATTTATCATACATACCTAAAAAGCACATCATGCATATCTTGTGAACAGCCTGTTTCTTCATTCTAAAATATGGACATGGGGGATTTATTATT
The DNA here is from genome assembly GCF_017654675.1 of Xenopus laevis. Lineage (NCBI taxonomy): Eukaryota > Metazoa > Chordata > Amphibia > Anura > Pipidae > Xenopus > Xenopus laevis. The sequence continues at coordinate 60,324,322 of NC_054385.1, read as the reverse complement.
TTACATGTGCCGGTAGTATGATACAAGCATCTTTCTCCAATGTCTAAATGACATTTGCAACTTGCTTTACATTTAAGAACATATACATCAATGGTCATAGTCACACTGAAGAAGCTGACATTGAGGATATGACATTATTATTGTGCCCCACCTGCGTCAGTGCTTTCCACTTATTAAGTAACCCAATGCATTAAGCTGCATTCAAGGTTGAAAAGCAAGCTAGAAAAGGCTAGTTCTCACTGTATTCACACAAGGAATTCACACAATATCCATTTTGCTTTCTGTTAGCAATTAACTATATATCACGATCTTATATTCCCTTCACATTCAAGTTTCTTTCCATTCTGACCTTTGGTTCCCTCCTCCCTCCATATAACAATATTCATCCTTGCATTCTGTTCGAAAGTTTCACTTCTACCCAGCCTCCACTTGTTATTATCACAGAGAAACTGATAATTATAACTCTGTGTATATATATATATATATATATATATATATATATATATATATATAAATGATTCTTAGAAAATTATGAAGAGAAGCAGAGGGCAATTAAAGTTGCTTTTCAGGCTATATTAAAACCAATGCGTGGGATCTGTTAATAGGGATGGGCGTCAAAGGCAGATTTCTCTGGTAACAAATATCCCTGCAGAAATCAAATCTTATGATCCTGGAGTTGAGAATGAAACTGAGCATGTGTTCCTGGTCTCTCCCTTTAAAACGTCACCAGTGAATTACCTTCCAGATGCTTTATAAGGAATGATATTTATTTTAATCTCTCTAGCAGCTCAAGGAAAATTCTTCAATAAGTCACTGGCTATACTGTCCCCACTAATGAAATACTTCATTAGAAAGGAAAAGAAAACAATGAACAGGACTGCTGTGATAAGCAAAAGCGATATTATTTGTTATTAAAACAAAGCTTTACACAATGGGATGTCACAGCACTTTTCTGTCAGAAGACTTCCATGTCTGTGCTATTCTTAGCATATATGCTTCAAGTTCCATGTGGTGAAGGCGCCTAAATAAAAGTTACTGGAACTCACAATGAAAGGAATTCATTAACATAATGGTTTTCTTATTATGGAGTCTATGGGAAATGGCCTTCCTGTAATTCAGAGCTTTATGGATAAGGAATCCTATACCTGTAGTCGATACCTGCATACAGTATGTAGTGACTTGCATGGTTAAAGAGGCTTATTTATGACTATATCACTACAGGCCTATAGGTGTAATAGTGCCCATGTTATACAGTTCACAAGTCATTTTGGCTTGACCAATACTTCTGATATTAGCAGAGTCCTACACAAAACACCAGAGCAGGCCAAGCATTAGGAAAAGGTCAGGTATACTGATGTGAATTAAGGGGGTTAATTACTAAAATCCAAATTTATCTCATAATTTAAATTAAACAAGCTTGACCAAACTCCGATCCCCGATTTAGCCTTATTTATTAATAAAATAACTCAAATAAATGATATCGGGGAAAAAAAACAGATAAAATCGATTGAAGATCCGAAACGCACAGTTATTTCAGACTTTTTTCCTAAATCACTCAATTTTTTTGGGTCTTTGCCTGAAAACCCCAAAAATATCAAATTATCTGGTTAAACCCAGTGCAAACCACGATAAACCATCTCCCATTGACAGGTTTTAGATGGCGGATATTCGGATTTGGGCTTTTTACAGTATCGGGATATTTTTTGTCCCAAAAAGCCAAACCAGATGAATTCATGGTTTAGAAAATAACCCCCTAAATGCATATGCCAAGTCTCTAGATAAGTATTTAACACTGCAGCAGAGCTAACACTAAAAAAAAACACAGCATACTATGCAGGGGCTATTCTTTTGTTAAAGCTGCCTAAGCCCCCTCACCACCCACACTTTCCTAAACATAGCCGTGGGTTGCATTGCTATTGCGGAGAGTGCAATTGCGCTCTCTGCTCTAGAAAAGCTGAATTTCAGGTGTAATTTCTGGTAACTTGTGGAGAAATGCCACTGGCCTGAGGCAAGGTTCTCACCTTGCCTCATGGCAGAAACACCCCACCACTGAAATTGTATAAGCAGTCCCTATTCCAGTATTCCAGCTAGTTTTGTAAAATCAATTGACTTTTTGCTTTACACTTACTAAAATGGATCTATTCTTTAATTGATGTCACTGGCAAAGATCACAGTGTGCTTTCCAGTCTATACTCCTTCATGTATACACAATAATTGTGCCCTGATGTCATTTCGATGTCTACTTTCTATTTTTCTCACATTTGTGCCCAATCCAGAGAGGATAAAGCGAGATTTTATTTGATGATTTTGCTGTCTGTAGCTATTTACTGTATATCATTAATAACATACCAATAGGATCAGTGTTGATATCACCGAAAGCCGGAACTTTTGTGCAGTAGAACAAACAAAGTCAATAAGTATAGGTGTTGTAATATTGCAAATAAGATCTGCAGTGTCTCAATGTGCATTGTTTTGCCTGGTACAGTGAATTTGCAGCTTGCTCTGTGCCATTGTGTTGTTAATTAATTATATATGCATTAATTGCAGTCGGGTTTTTGTATATTATATTCCACAAGTGGGACCAGTTGTTGCACCCCGGTGGCCACAAAAATAACGAGTACTGCCCTGTAATTAAATCAGCTTTCCACATATTTCATCACCCTGGAAAAATGGGTTATTACAGATTTTTTAATTTTTTTACGCTGTGTTCTGTTTTGTAAATGAACCCCATCACCTTCACTATTTCTAGTAATATAACTAAGCAAGAACATGAAGTTAGTTGTTTGCATAACAATTATTTTGGGTCTTTTTATTCTGCAACTTGTGGCACAGTCCTCTGAGTCTGGTGGCTGAAATAAGGCTCATAATGTTGCTTCAGTAAGAAAAGCCAAAACATAAATCCCAACCTGTTACTGTAGCAGAAATACACAATAAATCACTTTTGTAAACACATTCCAAGCTGTTCAGTATATTTGGGGATAATTTATATTTATTAGCTGTAACGTGGATTCCTTAGAGGAAATGCTTGGTTTGCTGATCTATGTTTCTGAAGTAATGAGGTAGAGAGGCAGTGGGAAGCAAGGAGATCAAATTTAACAAGCTTTCAAACCAAGGTGTGCTTTTTTTGGTCAGATATCTATCATACACTGGGGCTTATCTCTTCAGTGAAATTGCTGGAGAAAAAAAAATTGAGCATATTCTTTGACAATATTTTGTCTTCTTGCTAGGAAAGGCTTCATTTTATAGCCTTCGTCTCTTTTTCTTTTTTGTTTTAAAAAAAGAAACACAAAGCTACCAACCTTTGGGTGAATCTAATTATCTGAGGTGGCAGCTTAAATGAGGCAGATAAAATGGTTATTCACCTTTAAATTAACTTTTAGTATGATGTATAGAGTGATATTCTGAGACAATTGGCAATTGGTTTTCATTTTGTATTATTTGTGGTTTTTGAGTTATTTAGCTTTTTTATTCAGCAGCTCTCTGGTTTGCAATTTCAGCACTGGTTGCTAGGGTCTAATTTACCCCAGCAACCACACAACTAAAATATGAATAGGAGTGAACCTAAATAGTAACAAAAAGTAGTAATAGCAATACATTTGTAGCCTTACAGAGTGTTTGTTTTTAGATGGGATCAATGACCACCATTTGAAATCTGGGCAGAGTCAGAAGAAAAAGGCAAATAATTAAAAAAACTAAAGAAAAAATATATAAAAAAAGAGGTAAATTGCTTAGATTAGTTCTATAACATACTAAAAGTTAACTTAAAGATGAACCACCCCTTTAAGTGTGCAGAGCTAGTGTTGTAAGATGTATCTGATGTATATATTGTCTATAGAAAAGCCATAATGAGAAACTGTTAAAACCAGGAAAATTAGGGGCTTATTTTCATTGGGGAGCAGTGGGTTTACCCCAATGTGATCAGAAGAAAATTCACTGCCACACAGGTACTGCTAGCAGGGTAAACCCTTGCTGATTTATTAAATGGTTTGCAGCATGCAAACCATTTCCCGAAGCGGTGAAGATGGCGCTCGTGAGCTCCGCTGTGCGGCATCTGCATTGAGGGGTAAAAAAAGACTTAGGGGCATTTACAGGTATTAACACCTGTGCGGGGGGGGACAGGGAGGGGGGACTATGGAGGGTAGGGGATAGGGGTTTTTCATTTGTTTGGGGGTTAAGTTCTCCTTTAACACCTAAAAAATCAACAACACAACAGAGCTTTTTTGGGTCTCGTCTTATGGCACTGAATGCCAACTAAACGCCTTTGGCTGCATCATTTGAACAAGCTGGTTGCTTCCAATAGTGCTCGGAACTTGGATGACCGAAAAGACTTACTTACATACATCATTTTGGACTTTTTTACCTGCTAGATCCCAGCACTGATCTGTAAGTTTTTGCAAGCTCCCTTACCATAATACTCAATTCAGTACTTGCAAGTAACTCATTTCATTGACATGTCTGAATATCAGCAGTGTTATACAGCAAATAGTCCATCCTCCAAGCTTACCGATGTATTAGAATTCTGAGTGTAGCACCACACACTCCAGTCTAAATTTTGAATAAAAAATTTTGAATAACCTGTACAAGTTTTGCAAGATCAAGTTGTGTTATTTGTAATGGAATTCAGATTGGTAGGATCATCCATTCACTCAAACTATGAACTTAGATACCAAGATATATTTGTTATTTATACAATAGAAATACTTACCTATGCAGTGAAATTCAAGGGTGCACATTACTACTCTATTCTACATTCAGCAATGTAACAGTACTTCCTATTGTTTGTCTTTGCTTAACTTAGCTTATTGCATGGCAGTATGAACTTACAACAATGTAAATGCTAAAATAATTCTTGTTAAGCCTTCATCAAATACTGTATATTTTCACTTTGCCAGTTTGTTCTGCCATGTGATATAAGGAGCTTTTCTATGAAATACTTTGCAGCATACCATATATCTATATCTTAAGCAATGGAAAGAGAAAGCGGTGTGTCTTATAACTGTGTGGAAAAGAGGTGTGTAAAACAGGATGCTCTCTTGGTCTGTTAGCAATATTTTAAATAGCTGCTTTAATTTGTGTGCAATTAAACCAAGAATGTAGACTGCATGGAGTCAGGGCGCACAGTAGAATCAAAGCGTAAGAGCAACGTTACCTCATCTTTGGTCCATTTGTGCAGTGTAATCAGGGCGCCTTTTATTCACAGTGCAAAATGAGAAGGTTAAATGATTAATATAATCAATGAACTTCTATGATTGCTTTGATGTAATATAAAGTGGCTTGGAACAATGCTCAGGAAGATATCTGCTAATTCTTTGCTATACATGAACAATATTATTCGGAGTACTCCATTTGCTTTAACTACTCAGTTTACACTGGAAAGGTTTGGTGTTTTAAAATAACCTTGACCTGTGCATTTTTTCATTTAAAGCGTTATTTAAAGCTTTGTTATTAATTCTTGAGAGCCATTAGCAATACTCATGTAGCTATGGTTACTTCACTTACACTGTAATGACTTTATCATGGTCACAGACACTAGGGCTGGTGTTAATCAGGAAACTCAAAAATTACCCCGGCAAAAAACTGCCTGGGCATAAAGCATCTTCAACTAATGGGATATATATACAGATAGATAGATAGATAGATAGATAGATAGATGTCAAGCTTACCAGTATAATCCAGTCGTAGAAGGAGCTTGAGCCGTAGATAGTGAACCCACAAGCGCCTCACACAACCGCTTCCCACCTGGAGTGGAACAGGGAGCAGGGTTGTGGAGAGTAGCCAATGAGACGATTAGCAAAGGTACAAGAGGATTAGGCAGAGTCGTGGTCAGGAGGTCCGAGGTCAAAAGGCAGGCAGCAAGGTTCGTAAACGGAGAGACAGGCCGAAGGGTCGAGACAGGCAGCAGAAATCGTAATCCGGGAACAGGCGAAGGTCAACAACAGGAAATCACAAGAGAAGAGATGCTAGGGTTTCAGTTAGATAACCTAATAACCAGGCAATGCATCTCAATCAGAACCAGGTTTAAATAATGTCAATTTGGCGCCAACTGGTGTCATTCCGCCGGCGTCGCCGTGCTGACGTCACGTCCGTCTCAGGCGCTCGCGTCCGCGTCTTTGCGTCGGCGACCGTCGCCAGCGCCCAGCGTCACGCGCTGACGTGCACTAACGCGCCCGCGCCTGCGCTGGCAAGAACGCAGACCCGAATCCTCACAGATAGATATACAGATAGATGTATTTAAGTTGTTTTGTAGTACCGGAGCAATGGATGTACCCCTGAAACATTGTACATCAACTTGGATGGAGATTTGTTTTCCAAGAGTAGGTTTTTTTTTGCATATATAGAGTGATTGCAGGGTATTAGAGCAAAGGAAAGTTGGCACTCCGGATAAAAGATGGTGATTTATTGCAATAGGTCACAGGCCAACATTGCCTGCCGCGTTTCGCGAGCACCTCCCTTAATCATAGGCTATGATTAAAGGAGGTGCTCCCGGAAACGCATCAGGCAATATTGATATGTGACCTATTGCAATAAATCACCATCTTTTATCCGGAATGCCAACTTTCCTTTGCTCTAGTATTGCTTATTACAGTGGGAACGCTGTTGGCAGAGCACCCGGGACTGATATTGGTGCTGTACCAAGGTGAACATATGAGGGGTCAGTCTGGAGCGGCCTTTTTTTCCCATTGACTTTGCAGGGTATTGTTTAAGATGTGTGGCATACCAACAGGGTCGGACTGGGTCCCAGCCCTTGTGGGCCTGCCAGCCCAGACACGCTCCCCATGACCACATTAGATTGTGTGCTCCCTGCAACTGATTGCTGCCTCCCCTGCCCTGATCACCTAGAGAAGATAAAAGAAGTATGCACCAGCAGGGGTAACTACAGATGAAGCAGACCCTGTGGCTGCAGGGGGGCCCAGGAGGGCCCATGATGCCCTAATACAATTTCAATAAATATTGCTAAAACAGGTCAATCTCTAAACAATTTGGGGGCCTGAAAAAAAATTTGCTCTGGGACCCGGTGACATCTAGTTACACCACTGGTAAGGGCGGCAGAAGGGGGTTGCGGCAGGGACAGGGGCCATGGAGTGTGGTGGAGCAGGGCCCGGCCCCCAGTGCGACACTGTATAATAGTGGCCCTTTTTAATACTTATACACCTCAAAATTAAGAAAATAGAGAAGAAAAGGGAGAATTTGTTTGTCAGTAGATATTCCAGATTGCTTACAGTAAATTAGTGTTTATCAGCTATAAATTAACTTTTGTAATTAATTTAGTGTTTCCACCTCCCCTAATTTAAAAAAAATAAATGAATTCTGAACTCCTGAATGCTGTACTGATTAGATATGTCTAACGTAAATTAACTATATTTTATAGAGACTCAAATCCATGCAGAAAAACAGCTAAAAAATCACTGTAATCATAACCAAAAACACTTGTTTCTTATACCCTGACTTCCACTTTTCTTTACAGTACTGCCCAATAATTAGTAACTACTATGTATAAGCAATAGACCAGCTGAGATACATTTTGAATTGCTCAGTCTACCAATGAGTTATGCGATATATACAAAAATAATATGAATGTGAAATAACAATTGTAATTTTAAAAAAGTGCTAAATACAAAAAACCATGGCCTTTAGTAAGAAATACTGCATGAAGGGAAATGTCTTTAGGACAGGTGACCGTCAGCCCTCATAGTTTGACATTACCCGGAGCACTTCAGAGCAATAATATCTAAATGAAATAGCAGAATAGCTCTCAGAAGATATTGCAGAAATGCCTCTTTATTGGCAAGAAAGTACAAAGGTTCAAGGGATAATCCCCATTTCTCATCTTGTTAAAGGAGAATACAGAGGTCAGATGTTTAATAAAAGAGTACTGACTGCTGATAAAGGGGGAACAATTCTTTATCATTCTGTTTAATGTTATGTTACATGCTAAGTTTCTACCCTTGATATGTTTTAGCAAATGTACAAATATAAAATTCTAAATATAAATATACATATATCAGTTGAATAAATATAGTTTTTAAATCAATCTGTGCAATATGATTTGACAGCATAGGTCTAGCTTGCTCAGGGACAAATATTGTAATAATATGTACACATGCAGGTGTATGGCTTATATTGTCTCTCCTATTTCCACTCCTATTTGATTACACACAAACACAGGCGCTGCAGAAGGAGGGAGTCCTGCCCACATAAAAAATTGGACCAAGGCCTACTCAGAAACATGTTAGAGGTTTTAAGCTACAAATAGAGAGCAAATGAAATGAATGAGGAAGCAGTGCAGAGAAATAAAAGCAAATTTATATTGGAGCAAACTTTGTTCCAATTGTTCCATCTATGTTAAATCTATTAAGTCTAGGGCAGTAAGCATCTGCTGGAGATGGAATGTATTATCTTTCTCAGATTCTGGCAGTGCTGGAATTCAGTGGGCCCCTAACCATAGAACAATGATGGCATTTGCTACATGAAGGTTGTGTGAATGCCTGATGTTAAAAGAAGCACATGCTTTCATATTTGGTTTATCTTTTGATAATTACTATTTCTCTAGAGCAGGGGTCCCCAACCTTTTTTACTCGTGAGCCACATTTAAATGTAAAAAAGAGTTGGATAGCAACACAAATATCAAAAACTTGATGGGAATGTCAAATAAGAGCTGTGATTGGCTGTTTGGTAGCCCCTATGTGGACTGGCAGCCTACAGGAGGCTCTGTTTGGCAGTGCACCTGGTTTTTATGCAGCCAAAACGTGCCTCCAAGCCTGGAATTCAAAAATAAGCACCTGCTTTGAGGCCACGGGGAGCAACATCCAAGGGGTTGGTGAGCAACATGTTGCTCGTGAGCTACTGGTTGGGGAACACTGCTCTAGAGCTAGCCAAGGCTACAAAGTTTAACGGAGTAGAGCACTTAACTGGTCTTATTAAATAACAACTAAAAATATATTATTGGTTGCCCAACAAATAAACCATTTGCACCCCCCTCATAAATGTAATTTAGAAAATAAAACATACATTTATGCTTAAGTAATCTTGCAACACGCTGACAATGTCTGCCAGGATTTAATGAAACATTATGGGTCTCACCTTTGATGCTTTAACCATACTGCAACTACTTGCCATTTGTGTTCATATATCTAAGTATCTCATTTTATTCTGACAAAGGCTTTTTATCACTTCTTCACTGCCTGCCTACAAGATTTCTCTTGTTCTGCATCCATGCTACACAATACGGAATGTGCCATAACCATCAAAGTTTTATGTAGTCCCTGAAACATACCATATCCCCTGACTTTGATATCTGCTACGATGCTGACTGCTTCTCACATGCATTTCAGCAATACACTGTATGATAAAGACTTTGTGCATTGTATGGAACCTTAACATGCCAAGAATGCATTGCTGGAAACATACTGCATTTCCCCCGACAAACCAAAAACAAACCATAGAAATAGACTTTAAGTGGGACGTTTGAGTGGATATACATATATCAGTTGAATAAATATAGTTTTTAAATCAATCTGTGCAATATGATTTGACAGCATAGGTCTAGCTTGCTCAGGGACAAATATTGTAATAATATGTACACATGCAGGTGTATGGCTTATATTGTCTCTCCTATTTCCACTCCTATTTGATTACACACAAACACAGGCACTGCAGAAGGAGGGAGTCCTGCCCACATAAAAAATTGGACCAAGGCCTACTCAGAAACATGTTAGTGGTTTTAAGCTACAAATAGAGAGCAAATGAAATGAATGAGGAAGCAGTGCAGAGAAATAAAAGCAAATTTATATTGGAGCAAACTTTGTTCCAATTGTTTTATGTAGTCCCTGAAACATACCATATCCCCTGACTTTGATATCTGCTACGATGCTGACTGCTTCTCACATGCATTTCAGCAATACACTGTATGATAAAGACTTTGTGCATTGTATGGAACCTTAACATGCCAAGAATGCATTGCTGGAAACATACTGCATTTCCCCCGACAAACCAAAAACAAACCATAGAAATAGACTTTAAGTGGGACGTTTGAGTGGAGGACATTTGACATTCATTTTTCAACATGAATTTACTTTGGATACACCAGCAATATGGCATGTAAATTTCCTTTTCCCTTTGCAATATTTTCCACCCCACAGATCCTCATTTCAGTGGTGGGCCACATCTGTCTACTCTCTTGTGCATTATCATTGCAGCATGTTTCCACAGTCTACATCTTCTCTCTGTATCTTACTTTTTGTTCCCATTGCATATCCACCCTGCCTGTGTCCTCCTTCCACTTGGGGAACCACAGCCTTATTTTTCCTTGCACATTCCTCCTCTTCGCTCTCCAGCACAAACCTCCTTTACCTTCCACATTTTCTTCCCCTGCACACATCCTCCTTCCCACTTTATATATTTTTGCCTTGTTTATATTTCTTTAAGATGATGTGGTCCAAACAAACTTTAAGCAAAATCGCAGAGAAGAAATGTTCCTATTTCTAGTCTAACCTTCTGGATGTCTAATCCATATTGAAGTTTCATTCATAATGCAACTTATTTATGCATAATATTTCACTTGCAAACAGCAATGTCTTATGCAGTAGAGATGGGCGACCTATGGCTGTTCATCTGCTGTACAGGACTACTGTACACATCTAGACTCATATGCTCAAGATTCCAGATATTCTCATTATACAGTAAACTGGAAGCTTTGGTATTGTCATTTATTTCTTCTCATAAATTGTATCTAAATCATGGGCACCATGGGTAGCTGAGAAACTCCAAGATATTGCCAAAGAAGATTCAGAAAACTTCTTTTAGATAAAATGTAAGCTTATTTAAACATTGCAAATTATAATTAGAACAAATAGTGCCCAGAAGCGGAATCTTGACATTTCTGGGGTATGAAATACATCTTGTACATTTGAAAGCATATTCGTTCTCCTTAAAAGGTTTTCATGTTAAGTGTGTAGGCTTAAAGAGCAGTATGTGGAACAGAAACAATAAGAAAGAGAATGTCAGTAGCTTTGTGAGATCATGGGGTTTATGTGGAAATTCTGCTTTCTATTGCATTACTCAAGAAAGTTGTTAAGAGTGTTTAGATTATAAAGAAAGTAATAGACACTAAAATATACATTCTTTTGTATTTTTCTTTATTTTGCAGAAGCTTTTGAAATGGTAATTCGGCATGCAAGAAATTACACAAACACAATGTTCAAGAATCATTATCAGAACATCTCAGCAAAGGCCATGAAATTTGTTGGTGAGCTATTCACAGACATCTCATTGTACCTGCTGGGTTCCGATATTAATGTAAATGACATGGTAAATGAGTTTTTTGATAGCCTGTTCCCTGTATTATACAGCCATTACCTAAACCCAGGAGTTCATGAAACAGTGGAAAATGTTGAGTGTCTTCGTCTGGCAAGGAGTGACACCAATGCCTTTGGTCAGTACCCTAAAACTATTATGACACGAGTATCAAAATCTTTGCAGGCTTCTAGGGCCTTCCTGCAAGCACTGAACCTTGGAATCGAAGTAATAAACACTACCGATTACCTGAAAATTAACAAAGACTGTGGAAGGACACTGATGAAAATGTGGTATTGCTCCCACTGCCAAGGTGTTTTGGAGGCCAAGCCATGTGCCGGGTATTGTGGATCTACAATGCGAGCTTGCCTGGCTGGTGTGGTGGATATAAATATACACTGGGAGGAGTATATTCTTTCAATAGAGAGGCACACCAGAGAAATGTATGGCATCTATGACCTGGAGAATGTTCTACTAAATCTTTTCTCATTAATTCGAGAGGCTGTTCTACATGTTGAGAAGAACTGGGGAAAACTAAACACATCAGTAAGTTATGCAATATTATGTGCCTTTTTTAATCCTTAAAACTCTAAGTTTAGAGTACCTGTACCTATACTTCTGAAAAACGAATTAAAGGAATGATGGAAATTAGAATTGAATTCTTTCATATAGGAATGGACTTTGTGTTACTGACAAGCTTTCAAATCAGTTAAAGGGAGTCTTCACCAACAGCCCAAGCCATTAAAACATTTTTTCTAATTGATTGTGGCTTTTAAAATTGAAGCTTTTTCAGAAGGACCTACCAACCCCTAACTTGCATACATTAGGCACTGTCAGCAGACACAGGGTTATGTAAGGACAGAAATGCCTTGCGCTCGCCAACACTATGCTCAGGTGCAAAGCAGAGGCGTGCCCCAGACTAGTTAAATGAGAATTAGGTTTTATACTTTGTGGTTTTTAGTGCTGTAGCACTTGCCTCTGGGGCATATGTAAATGACCCCTACATTATCTTAGTATTTCTGTAGTATTCTGGAAGTTCTGTTCCATGTTCACTTGAATCATAGACCAGATATCATTGAGATACATTTTTGTTCCCTTTAGTGCCTTTATATGTTGCTATTAAAACCAGTGCAGAAAAAAATGGAATTTATAGTTTTCCCTACTACAAATTTCAGGTATTTTTTTAAAAAAAATAAAAATATCCTGCCTCTTTATTATGAGGCCATGTCCCTCTTATTTGTGATTGGGAAACACAAAAAAATTCATATATATACCTTGGCTCAGTAAAAATTCTTAAAAAGTTACTTAAAAAATGGCCAGTATGGCTGATATGACCCACAAATAACCCGCTAATTCAAACATGCCAATAGAGGTTACAAACATTCAAAAATGTTAAATGATGACAAGATAATGTGACAAATTGCAATCAAGATGACATAATCATATAGGCCATTTAAGAATAAAAACCAGTTGATATATCAGTATCTCCAACTCCGGCACACCTTCGTAGCCCAATTTGGCTCTGTACGGGTCCAAATGACAATGACTCCCTATGAGGTTAGATTATGGCACCCTAACCCAAAGAAACTTATTTCTGAGCTATATAAAAGGTTAGCGGTCACACTAGGCAACCCGCTTAAGAAAGCCAGGTCCAAATGGGTGGTGGATGTCCCTACTTTAGATGAGGATGTTTGGGAAGATGTGACGGAGAACCTATACAATTCACTCATCTCTACCAGAGATAAAATGGTGCAGTTTAAAATTATTCATAGAACATATATAACTCCCTTGCGACTCAAAGCAATGGGACGAAACCCTAATGCAAATTGCCCTAAGAGTCAAGCATCGGACATGGGCCTCTTTCATATGCTGTGGACTTGTCCAACAATACACACATACTGGTCCAACCTGATTAAGTATATAACAACCCAGGTTCTGATCCCTGGAGTTTTAACTCCTGAGGTATGCCTGTTTGGGCTGGTAGATGATCTAGTTCCTCGTATCAAAACTAGAACATTATTTAGAACTTTGCTCTTCTATGGGAAAAAACAAATAGCTCTTGGATGGATGAGTCCCACTCCTTCCACAGTGAAGGCATGGATAAAGATGATTAATAGTAAACTCCCCATGTTAAAGTTGACATATATGGCTAGGCAATGCCCACAAAAATTTGATGAGGTATGGGGCCCATGGTTGGAGGCTTGCCCAGGGTGGGAACCAAATGTGTAGGGGCTCACACCAGAACACAATCGTTAGAAAAGCGATATTTACCTTACAACTGCAGAAATATTGTTAAGGTAATAAACTTTAATATGGAAATGTACATTTATCATTGTATGTTGAATAACAAACTATATCCCTTTACAACTGTATGTCATGCAAGATGTAGGTGTGTGGTGTTTTGTTGTGTTGTATGTTGTTAAAAAAAGAAAATAAAAACCTTTAAAAAAAACAAAAAACAAACCAGTTGATATAGAAGTGAAGCCTGAAGAAATGTCCAGTACAACTGTACCACGACTCTTTCAGACAAAGAAAATTCTATCAGAGAAGATTTATTACACACGTGTGGGCCAGCAATGTAAAAAGGACTGCTGGTCCCGAGTACAATTTCAAGACATAGTTATACTTATTTCAGAAAGTTCCAAATTAATATATTTTAAAATCATTGAATAGATGGTAATGTGGTATATTCTGAATGGTACATTTGTATATAACCTACACTATTGAATATGTATACCTTAGCAAGAGCCTGCACATATTCCCTTTTAAGGACAAGAAGAGTTTCTCCTAGATCTTCTCCAAATTCTCATTTACCCCTACACAACCTTAGCCACAACTTACACCAAACATGTAATGGCAGCTACCCATAGACTGAAGAGCCTGAAGTGTTGGTGGAATTAAAAGTGCCCAATAGTAACATATTTGGTCTCTGTGCAGAACCACCCATAATGGTTACCTATCACCATAGGCATCTCCTTTTGCCCCAGCATCTCAATAATTATCTCTCTACATTCCACTTCTGCCTAGCATGCAAACCAAAACATTTGGGTCATCTTGGTTCAAGAGAGCACTCTTGGGTGCCATAATTATAGGTATTTGCTTTATTTTTAGATATTTAATATGTTTTGAAATGTTCAGGCCAGTCAGCCGCTTTTTAATTGGAGAATATACATATTGGTGATCACAGAGCTGTGTTAAAATTCATATATATATATTTTCATATTCATTGTGGAGTCCCTCAGCAATTGTCAATGGTACTTTAAGTTGCTCTATTTATTATATGATAACCCCTGATAGTTTTTTGGCAACAGGTATATTGCATATTCTCTAAAGTAAATAACTAAAATTCACCATCTGTCCTCTTTGTAGCTTTTGTCGTATCAAGAAAACAAGCGATGAAAGTATATTTGATCCATCAGTTATTCATGTTTTTTCCCCGTTCTGTAATATTGGATTTCTTTTAATCAGTAGAAAGTTCTTCCTGGAATAAGTAAAGCATTTGGTGTGTTCAGAGTATTAGCTATAATGAGGCAATCTGTCTGTTTGCTCGCCTATTATGCACCAAACACTTCCAATAATCATCCCTGAAGCGTGAGAGATAGATCAGAAAATATTGTTGTTGTCCTTACAGCTAATCGATGATGTCTCAAGAACTGAATATTGTCTCAAAATATTTTCCAGAACTCATTACTTACTGACATACAATGTTATTTTCATTTGTATGGGCTGGATATTTCCTCATTACATTTGAGTTGCTTGTTTTTATTAAACATTGCGTTTGAGAAAAATAATAGGTGTTTATCAAAGTACAAAACTAAATGCCTAAAAGTGTCCATTTTTAATAAGGCAGAAAACATTTGACTGGTTGCAATTTACTGTTTCATATTTTATACCTAGTTAACCCAAATGTTTTTTATAGGAGAATTGCATTGTGCACAGCTCATCATGCCTTTTGCAACAGAGCAGTCCAAGGAGATAAAGTTTTAAAAATTACGTTTTAGAATAGGAATATTGAAAGGGAAGCCATCACGTATATGTCACCCAATCCTGGGGAAACTGCATTTGTTCACCTTATGGAGTACTGTAACACCACTAACAATTTCTTGGAGCCGTTAGCAACCCTTGCAGGTGATGGATTGCACTGTAAAACCATGTCATAAAGCAGTGTGTTTCTTTTCAGTTTTTTTTCTAATAAACAAAACCTATGAAGTGTTTTCTCATATAATGAATTCAGATGCCTTCACTGTGATCTGACATTTCTACCAGTTTCCCCTCCCGTACTTGGGACAATTCAGTGACTGCATTGTAGGTCAGCAGAAACATCTGAATAGTCATACAGGGAAGGGAGTCTGAAACTATCCATACCATGGACCCTGCCCACTACAGATTATTTCTGTGATTTTGTTTTTGTATACTGAGCAGAACAGAATAACATACCACGTGTTATCTGCTTTCTGGCAAATGCAGTACTGTGTACTTATAATGAGGACAATGGTGATCAAATGGCTTCCAGCTATATGACTCATTGCAACAGTGAAGAATATAAAATGCTTGGTTTGGCTGGGTACCTAGACTTCGACATGAGATTAGCACTAGTGCAGGCTGGTAGAGACAAAATATAAGACAGGGACAGCTGTTTGTAAAGTAAATTCAGACACTCTTTTTTGGGCATATTCCTTCATTGTAACGACATTTAGACTGGGTTTCTGCCAGAACCAAATGTACTACAAAGTAATGATCTAATGATCTAATTAGAGCCAGAGCTTCCAGGACCTCCCAAAAGATATGCATATCTAGGGAGCCCTTGCTTTGGGCCATTTGCAGTTTACAGGTTTTCCACGGTGCATAAGGTTGCCGTACATTATGACCTAATGTGCCATTATATTGTGAAAACTGTTCACAACACCATCTTCAATAGTTCTGCCAGATAGTTACAGTAAAAGTAATGGTGTGAGCAGTTGTGAAGTTATTGGTTAATGGTAAAGTTATTAAGAGCTTGACTGTGAATAAAAGTGTTTGTAATTTAGCTACAAGAATGTGGCTCTCAGTTTATTAACACTGTATAGCACCACTGTGGTGTTGGCGAGGGTATGTGAACCCCAACTTTAGTAGATATTGCACCAATACCTTCTAAACTGTCATTTTTGTTTTATTTCTTGTAGGGGCAAATTTACTTATGGTCGAATATCGAGGGTTATTATCGAGGGTTAATTAACCCTCGATATTCGACTGCTGAATGGAAATCGAAGTCGAAGGATTTACCGCAATTTGCTCGATCGAACGAACAAAAAATCGTTCGATCGAACGATTAAATAGTTGGAATCGTTTGATTCGAAGGATTTTAATCCATCGATCGATCGATTTTTCTTCGACCCAAAAAAGATTGCAAAGCCTATGGGGACCTTCCCCATAGGCTAACATTGACTTCGGTAGGTTTTAGGTGGCGAACTAGGGGGTCGAAGTTTTTTTTAAAGAGACAGTACTTTGACTATCAGATGGACGAATAGTCGAGCGATTTTTAGTTCGAATCGTTCGATTCAAAGTCGTAGTCGAAGTTCGAAGTAGCCCATTTGATGGTCGAAGTAGACAAAAAAAAAACATTCGAAATTCGAAGTTTTTTTATTCTATTCCTTCACTCAAGCTAAGTAAATGGGCCCCCCAATGTTTATTTATATTTAAAATGTATTTGTGAGCTGCTACAAAACTTTTATTCCAGACTGCAGCCAACACACTGACAGGTTTACCTGTTCTAATAGGCTGAATTCTAGCATGAGGCACCAATTTAAAATGCAACTGAATTGTTTGCAATAGGAAAAAATGTTGGGTTGAGTAAATACATTAACACGTCCAAAAGGACATGTTAAGGTGATTCTCCTTTAAAAAGTGAGGGCATATACTGGTTTTTTTTTTACCCTAGGAATAAAAAGCTGCTTCTTTGGATTGCATATTAATTCACTGGAGCAGATTTTGTATTGCATTTATTGTATTAAAGAGCTTACAATATAAGAGATTTTGTAAAAACTAGGAATAAATAGGAACTTCACCAAAGTAAGATTTTATGATACTTTTTCAGGCTAATTTATGTCTATTGTATTTTGTCAAAAGGAATTGGGTTTCATTATTCAATAATCGAATGAAAGTATTTTATGGATGTAGCAATAATAAATCTGCCATCTAGTGGCTGCACTTGAATGCAGCTCTCTTTTATTATTATAATAATTATTATTATTATTATTATTACGGCAGAAGGGATGTGCAATTATAATGACAGAAGGAATGTGCAGCAGAGTACCATTTTTGGATCTTACTTTACTGTGAATGTGTGAGTCTAAGTCTACACTAGGTGCAGAAGAGTCAGTAGAGATTTCCTTGCCCTTTAATGGTGGCATTCTTAAACGGGATAAAAAAAATTTGACTACAATGGGATTAAATACTAGAAAAAGGTTAGCGACAGAATTCACTCAGTGAATTGTTCTTTCCTTATTCTAAAACCTGTTTCTGGTATGTATCTGAAGTCTAGAAAAAATAGTGTTTTTCTATCACATTTCTTTGTTCTCCCTATCACAAATCCAGATAAAACTGGGAGAATACAAGATCATGAAAAGCAGAATTTGAAATATAACTAAGAGAGACATGAAATAATACTTTCAAGCAACTATATATATATATAAACCAAAATGCAATACGGTCCGCACTCTCAGGACTTCTTAACAGGAAAAAATGATTTATTGTAGAAGTTACAGACCGACGTTTCGGCCTGGTCCCAGGCCTTTCTCAAAGTAACAATTCAATATTGAAAATGCATTTTATACACATGATAAGGCGGGAAAACAACAGTCTGATTGATGTGATGTAATCGTCAGCATTTAGAGACTGCCAATCAAACCTACTTTCATGGCTGCACATCAGTGTTGCTTAAATCGTTAATTTATCTAAACCCATTATAGGGAACCAAAAGGCCACTGTTACAAAAAGGGCCCAGTGGTGTCCGAAACTTTGCCTGTCTAGCATTGTGGAGGGCTAAAAAAAATTTTCACTTTTTGACTACAACTAATAGTGTGCCGCTTAATTCTCATTCTGTTGCCAAATTGGTTGCCATCTCTGGACCAGTTTGTAAGTGAAAATGAGAAATCATCTGTAAACTGATATATTTCTCAAAACTAGAATTTCCCCTTCAGTGGGGAAAGATTACAATTTTAACATGTAAGGGCAGCTTAAAAGGCACTTTAATATAGGAAAATAGTTTCCCCGACTGGAGGTGCAGGCTAATAGAGCTCCAGTTGGTTAACACAATATTATTTTGACCATAGAAATGCCTGTAGGGAGCATTATACCGCCCACACCAGGAGGTAGCTTCCAGTGAGGACGGCCATGTTTAGTGACAAACATGCACCTGGCTAGAACATTATGTGCATGCTTGTGACATCACACTCATGCACACAAATGAGTAAGATGAGACTTTAACGCTAACAGCCACAGGACATCCACCTGCACTGGAAGCTCCTAAGTCTAACCTGTTTTGATACAAGTAATATATAATGCAAAATAAATCCCACTCAGCATCATGTATTACTGTTGTATGAAACAAATGAAGGGGGGAATTGACCAGCTGAATTAGAGGAGGCCCTAAGAATCCTTAAGAATCCTCAGGGAGAGATCCACTCATTTGGCAATCAATGCAACTGTGATTGTTCTAGTTATTACAAAACAAGAAACGATCAAGAAATATCAAAAGGAGACATGGCTGGCCTTTGGGTAAAAAATGCATTGTGTGCAGTGGTCACTCCCTGAGTAAGTCTTTAAAGTGCTCCACTTATTTACCACTGGCTTGAGACACAGGCAAAGCTGGTTACAACTCTTACCTTTCAGGGCATTAAACAATTATTTTATATCATCTCAGATCTGGTGTCAGTTAATGGAACAGGTTCAGCAACAGAAGAAATTGCAAAAACAGAGGAAATATACAAATCTGCATTAAAAGCAGTGCAACTTTACTGGTGTGTATCCAAAAACCAATATACCCGAGTATATGCCAAGTTTTTCAGCATCCAAAATGTGCTGAAAAAGTCTACCTTGGCTTATACTCGGGTCAGCGGTACCCGACCTGAGTAGCTGAGATTGCAGTCACTTTTAATCATTCCTATACCAACAGTTCACTTGGGGAGAGACTGCAATATCCCACAATGCCCTCTGTTGGTTATATGAAAGAATAACAGTGCGCCCTCTGTTGGTTATATGAAAGATTAACAGTGACTGCAATATCACACAGCGCCATCTGTTGGTTGTATGAAAGAATAACAGGGACTGCAATATCACACAGTGCCATCTGTTGGTTATATGAAAGATTAACAGTGACTGCAATATCACACAGCGCCATCTGTTGGTTGTATGAAAGAATAACAGGGACTGCAATATCACACAGCGCCCTCTGTTGGTTATATGAAAGATTAACAGTGACTGCAATATCACACAGCGCCATCTGTTGGTTGTATGAAAGAATAACAGTGACTGCAATATCACACATCACCCTCTGTTGGTTGTATGAAAGAATAACAGGGACTGCAATATCACACAGCGCCATCTGTTGGTTATATGGAAGAATAACAGGGACTGCAATATCACACAGTGCCCTCTGTTGGTTATATGAAAGATTAACAGTGACTGCAATATCACACAGCGCCATCTGTTGGTTGTATGAAAGAATAACAGGGACTGCAATATCACACAGCGCCCTCTGTTGGTTATATGAAAGATTAACAGTGACTGCAATATCACACAGCGCCATCTGTTGGTTGTATGAAAGAATAACAGGGACTGCAATATCACACAGCGCCCTCTGTTGGTTATATGAAAGATTAACAGTGACTGCAATATCACACAGCGCCATCTGTTGGTTGTATGAAAGAATAACAGTGACTGCAATATCACACATCACCCTCTGTTGGTTGTATGAAAGAATAACAGGGACTGCAATATCACACAGCGCCATCTGTTGGTTATATGGAAGAATAACAGGGACTGCAATATCACACAGTGCCCTCTGTTGGTTATATGAAAGATTAACAGTGACTGCAATATCACACAGTGCCCTCTGTTGGTTATATGAAAGATTAACAGTGACTGCAATATCACACAGCGCCCTCTGTTGGTTATATGAAAGAATAACAGTGACTGCAATATCACACAGCACCCTCTGTTGGTTATATGAAAGATTAACAGTGACTGCAATATCACACAGCGCCCTCTGTTGGTTATATGAAAGAATAACAGTGATGGCAATATCACACAGCACCCTCTGCACATGGTAGTGGGACAGTGGGACAATGCACACAGTAATCCGTTTGGCAATTCTCTGTCACTATCAGCTTTGCAAAGAAGTCCGGTTGATCGCTGGGGGGGTCGCTTTGGCAGAATGTGCGCTGCTGGGAGACAGGGCTGTAGTTGTGTCTAGGCTTATACTAGAGTCAATAAGTTTTCCCAGTTTTCGTAGGTAAAATTAGGTACCTCGGCTTATACTCGGGTCGGCTTATACTCGAGTATATACGGTAATATCATTTTTAAACATTACCCATGTCATTAGTAGGGGGCAGCCTTCAGGCTAGCTGATATACGTGTCATGGGGAAAATGAGGGTAGGTGATATTTTCACCTGTATAGGCTTTTACACAATAAGACAGCTCTGTGACTGTCAATATATTTGCAAAATACATTGCCTGGCCTCTAAATGCTTCTCTGAGCTGCTTTTTTGGATTGTATTAAAAACAGAACATTATAAAAATGTGAATTCAAATAGTTCTAATTTTGGCAATTAAGAAATACGACTATAAATGGTTTACCATGATGTTTCTGAACAACTCATTTTTAAAGTTACCCTTCCAACGAAATCCCAACCATAACCATAAAACTTATCATCCCAAAATGTAGGCTATTTATGTTATTGATGGGCTGAAACTTTAATGAAATAGATCCCCACAGGACTTGCACGGATAGTTGAGTAGAGTTCTCTATCAGTCACATGGTAAAATAAAATCTGATGCTTTAATAAAATGCTGTAATGCTTTTAAGACTTCAGACAGGAAATGAGCAGGACTACTTAGCCCAGACAGTCTATTTATAATATAAGCAGTGAATTATCAGGGTACATGGGTTTTACTGCCATGAATACACAAGCCTGTAGGAATTTTGTAGTTTTAATGTCCCATTTACATATTATCCTATAAATTATAACCATTTTTTTTGTTATAGAATGTCAGATATGGCTTAATCAATAAGAAGACTGCATCATGTCTCCATCTATTGCAGTGTTGTTATAGTCATAGAATTATTTTCTAGTGCATTTGTTGCTCTGCTACTTTACTCTGATAATCTAATTATTTACTCATTTACTTTTGAATGGTTTTAGCTGTTTTTACTTCATCGTTTCTGTCTAACATGCTGTCTGCTGCTACTAGAACAACAGTTTTCTTGTGTTTTTTTTTTCATTTCTGCCCCTTAAAAAATGATGTAGCAATGGGGTCCTGAATGGTGTAGTGCACAGACAAGGTGGCACAGAGAAGCAGGCCTGTCACTAGCCTAACTCCCTGTTTAACAACCTTCCAGTTATGCTTTCTGACAAGCTAATTGTATTTTTATGGGGACATATTATGAATTGGATGCCCTCAGCAATTTTTTGTAAATCTGTATTTGATTTCTACAGAGCTTAGCTTGGCCACTTGAAGGTGGACATGGACAAGTCTAAAAAAAAGCAGCTGCTCATTTAGTATTTAAGTAATTATTTAATATTCACACTTTGTACCTTCTATGAATATATGTGGTAGAAAGCCTTTAGAGTATATGTACATGACCCCAGACATGTATAGGGTCAACTTAGTGCTGAATATTTGACTTTTATGAATATTTTGGTCTTGTGAATTTCATCCCACTTGTCATGGGTAGATGCTAAAGAATACTTGGAGGAACAGCTTACAGTTGCAAAAAACTAATTTTAAGCTTTAACAGATCACTATATATTGATCTTTACATATCATGATACATACCGTATGTTTGTCTTACTGCTTTGTTTTCCCCCGCTTCTGATGGGAATCCTTTTGCAGTACCAGCCTTGCAGATCTTCTGTTTCCCAAGCTTTGTGGCCACATCCTGTCATATAATTTCCTATAGTTCAACAGTGATATTATTCCCTTATTGGCTTGATCTGTTATTGGGATTTGGTCTGCCATAAATAACAGGTAATCAAATATTTTTGGAATAGCATTAGCAGGAATGCTAACCAGGTTAAAACCTTGGCACACAGCTTTAGTGTAAACAAAAATGGCAGAAAAGAAGGTTCAGGTGCAGGGTCAGAACTTACTCTAGTTTTGGGGTTAGATCTGGCCATTGGCCGATGGGTCTTATAACCAAAGATATCCTTCATATACTACATGCAGGAAATTATGAACCAGCAGTCATAGGAAGCAACCAGCTGTTTGCAGAAGTACAGACATCCATAAGAGCCCCTTTACCATACCTTTTAGTCTCTTTGGGACTTTTTGGGGCACATTTACCGAAAAGTGAATTTAGCATTCGTAACAGTCTGCCAGAGCGAAATTTCTCAATTCTCAATATATTTATATTGGGTTTTGTAAAGACCTATTTATCAATGGCTGAAACTGAGAGTACACCCATTGATAAATACACTCTTAAAAATCCCTGAATAGACAGCGGAAAAATTTCACTCTGGCAGATTGTTGTGAATGCTAAATTCACTCTTTGCTAAATATACACCTATGTTGGGTTTTCTGCCAAAAGCTACAGAAACCTTTATCAATTATCAGCTACATACTGCGCTATTATAAAACACCATAGGATTACTGAATGGTTTCATCTTTATAAACACTTGTCCTTGAAAGTAGGTATTTCTAATACTGCTAAACAGAAAAGAAGGTTTTCCAAAATGGTGAATCTGTTGCTTTGGAGTAACTGTGGACCAGCCCTCCTACCCGTCTGTCCCCCATTTCCCCTCTTAACTGTCACAAACCTGTCTCCCCCATAAGCCTCCATTGCCCCTTCTCCACCCTCAATACACTGGCCCCTGCTAGTGGTGATAGACCATCCCTTTCATGTTTGTAAAGACAACTGTTAATTGCATACTTCAATCTCTTTTATGCCTTGTAAGGCATCTGAGGTCATGTGCAGAGTAAGCCTCCTGTCAGGGGATCAGTGTTTACTAGCAATGACACAGCACCCCAGGAGTCTCAAAGTACTTTCCCATTAACAAAACAGTAAATTGCTTTCTGAACCACATCCAAGGGAAATGGGACCTGGAAAAGTCTCCCTACATAATGTTTCAACTCAATGGCTTTCTAGTGCATTACAAGCTGAGGGCTCCAAGTTAATAAAATGCTGATATTTGCATAAAGAAAATCAGGGGCAAGAAGTTGCTGTGAGTGCACGGTTAACTGTAATAGTAAGGGATAAAAGGGACATGTTTTAAGGAAGTAAACCTGCAGATTGTGCAGCTTATAACTGCTATATACACACACTAAAGTAAATGTCTAATGATCATTACATATGATCCTTTAATAGCTTTATCATAGAGATAATGCTGCCAGCCTTTTAATACTCTGTGCTACCGGGTTGCTAAATAGTAACTTGGACAAATCGTGCCCAGGTGCAGTAAACCAAATAAGCTCAGCAGCATTTAGTAGTGATTGGTGAATGAATTCGCTGTAAATTTCCAAAGTTCGCTGCCAGTGAATAAATTTGTGAAACTGCCGCAAAAATTCGCCAGGGAAAATTCGCCAGTGTCAAAAAATTTTTGCCACACGTCGGAAAAGTCGATTGCGTCAAAGCCGTCATGCGTCAACATTATTCGGACTCTCACTGACTTAACGCCAGAGTATTAAAAAGATTTCTGATTCCGAAAGAAAGCTTGCATGTTCCATTTAGTATAGATGTATAAAATATCATATGGAGAATACTGGCAAAAGTTTGTTGAGGGGGCTACTGGCTACCATGATCCTCTTGCCTTGCCCTGATTCTTTAAATCAACCTGTCCCTGTTGCTTACCTGATGTCATCCTTTTTGCTCCGTTCTCTAGCACCCAGACTCCCACTTCACCTGGCCCCATCAGCATAACACAACACTCCACCACCTCACAGCGTCTCGCTCCTTTCCATGTGCATCCAGAGAAAGGGAAAAGCCCTTCTGGATCTGTTGAAAGAAAATGTCATTGTAATTGTGATTGCTGTGTGGAACAACTCACAGGGGCAAATTCACTAAAGGGCTAATTTTCGGTATCGATGGCTCTGACACACATCACACCACTTTGACAGGCGGAAATTAGTTTCTGCTATGCTAATTCACTAAAATGCGAAGTTGCCAGCTGAACGCTGGCGAAGTTTCACTATCGTTAATTTGTCAGTACGATTGTTTTCATGGCGAATTTTCGCTAGCCTAGCGAAACTTCGTTAGTACTCTTACGCTTAGGTCCATTTGAATAGGGCGGGTACATATAGGCCGTATAGACATTTTATTAGAGCTTTATTAGAACTTTTGAAAGCAATCCCGCTTTAAAATATTAAAAAAACACCAGCATTTTTTTCAGAACTTTTATGACTTTTCAGCATACAGGATATGATGTCACTGACATAAGCTTGAAGAGGATGTAGCTTCATTTTATCAGTTTGCCAGGTCTAAGGTTGTGAAGAAAAATCTGGTGAAAGAGGAAACATTTTGTAAAATTCGCAATTTAGAGAATTTGCGGAGGAATGATCGTTTGACTGAGCGAAAATTCACCTAGCGATAGGGTGTTAAACTACGCATGTGACGGTCTCTTTTGCTATGAATTGTCTTCTACACCTGTTTAAATTGGTGATCTACCTGTGGAATGGATTTGTGGCAAATTTTTGCTATGATGGCGACTTAGCCCTTTAATAAATCTACCCCACAGAATCAGCAATGAATTTTATTTGCAAACTTCACTATCATTACTATCCCTATTTAATTAATGAATTAATAAATATGTGGGCATTTACGCCTTACAGAGAACCACTGCATGTAACAGGGTTGTTATGAGTGTAGATCTCCTTTCCTGTTTAAGGCATGGGTAACTCTTATTTGTTGGTCCCCAGTGTAACTTCCGTGTTTTCATTATATGAAAGAAAATGTGCCCCCTATTCTAAAATAATAGTATATTAGATGTAACCAAGTTGTTCCAAAACCATATTAAGGCATACGGCTGCAGGGCATATTTTACAGCTTATTCATGACTCTTCTATATTATATTGAAATCATTTTGTTCTTTGCCAAATGTACATCCACTATGATGACACCACCATGACTAAAATGAGAGTTTGTTTGCTTCATATTAATTGCTCTTTTAATTAAAATGCTGCAGATGTTAAAACACAACAACATAATATTCAATGATGTGAAAAAAAAATAAAAAAACACATTTAGGATGCACTACTGCTTTTAATTGCTTTTGTAGCCATGACAAAGTTTTAGCAAATGAGTTTTCCTACTGCAGCGAGGAGCTAATGGGATATGAGTAGAAGCTGTTCGCTTAGACTCTGCTTTAAACATTGAGAAGTTTGTATTTGAAAGTTCTCTTGTGCTCATTTCTTTCTATAGTTATATGGCTTTCTAACATGAAAGTTTCCCTTTTTCATAGGAAAAAGAACAACAAAAGCTCATAACTTGTTATTTAAATAAATAATGGTTAAAGGGCCAGATTAACTCAGAGGCAGATGGAGCTGCATCTCCAGGCCTTATAGGTTTTGCTAGGCAGTTTAGACCCTTCTATTCTTCTTCTACCAGTGTGTGTCTATCAGTTCATGGGATGGAAGAGTTGTGCGTACCTGGTGTGTTGTACCTTGAATCCAAGGTAACTTCTGGCTAGAGGAGGGTGCAAAGAGAGGCAGGGAACATAGAGAGATCTCCAGCAAGGCCCTGCCAGTGTGGTGGCAGGAGTCCAGGCTATGCCTTTTAACCAATCCATTTTGCACCAGAGTCGTCTTCTAATTCGCTTAGAAAGATGTAGGTTTTCTAGTTTTTAGTACTAATTGGGCTTCGCTCCTCTAACTGCAGTAGATATTTGCGTGCGTTCCCTTAGGCCGGCAGAAAATATGAAGAAGGTCATTTAAAGAGGCCAAGAAGACAATTCTTGAAGTAAGCCATTTTTCTTTCTTATCTGTGCCAACTTTAGATATGTAGCCATTTTCAAACACACTCTCTAGGTAATAGCTATATGATTGTACAGTAATAGAAAAATACAGTTAACTATCACTTTGCATTATTGCCCGTAGTAAATTGTTGCTATTTTCTGCCATAATAATTCACCAATTAATTGTCCTCCCTTATGATTTCCCTCACATATTTTTCTTGGTGACACCCTCACCTTGTCTCCATGTGATGAATAGTGGGATGCTGCCAGATGACAAGATATTACATCTGCTTGTCCTTGTGTGAGATTCAGAAAAGAAGCCTTTTCCCTTAATAAAAAAAAAAAAACGTTTCTCCAGTCAATAATATTTTGATTCCTGTGTCATGTTCTCAGAGAGGTTTGAAGGTAAAGTATAAAGTGTTTTTGCCAGTGAAAGTACATATTGCATACATTCTCTCACAACAATCTGTTGAATGATTATTTCTGTATGTTATACAGCACTCTATATAAATGGCTCTGAAAAAAAAAAAACATTTTGTCTGTGGATGTTTCACATTCCTCCTCCACTGATGGCTGAAGGCAGAATGACATATACTGTATTACAGGGCTCATTTACGCTATTTTCAGGTATGGGACCTGTTATCCAGAATGCTCAGAACCTTTGGCTTTCTGGATAAAATGGAATCTATGGGAGATGGCCTTTTTGTAATTCTGAACTTTCTGGATAACAGGTTTCCAGATAACAGATCCCATACATGGATATATATTCTCCTTAACCAGAATTTGTGCCTGAATATATGATGCTGTAACGTAGGGGAAGAGACGATGAACACATAATATTTACCTACTTGTTTCTTTTACTCGTAACTCAAAAGGCCCTGTACCTGTATTATCCCCTAAACACATGTGGGAAATAAATAGTTATGTAAAAAACTTGATTACTTTCATCTTGCATAGCACAATTTTACTGTATTAAAATATATATATAGCCTTCTCAATATGTGTCTACTGTAATAACAATCGCCTTTCTTTTATAGCATTATTAAGAAAAAGCCATTTAATTGCCCCTTTTTATAATTGTACCATTTTATTTCACGGATTCATTTTGTCTTTGACCTCTCTCGAGATTGCTAATATCTTTTTTATGCAGAGATTTGACTGAAGTGTACTGAACCTTATTAAGGATTCATGCAGATGCTGAATTATACCTTTCCTGCTATAGGGGAATGGCTTGTTTTATTCTCACATGCACATGCTCTTTAGCTGAACTGTACATCAGCGACGACACGTTGCCATGGCTTTATGGGAAATGATTTTTAATTATGAAACTTATCATAGGTTTATGCAAGGTGCTTTGGCAATTACATTCAGTGAAAATGAGGAATGAAAACAAAATCTGCATTGCAAATAAATGAATAATAATATTAGGGAAATTACTGAGAAGTGAAATATCTCTATACATTCCATGTTAGAAGTGCAATAAGTTTTATATTGTACACAAACTGCTGTTTGCTAGTTTAGTCAGCCTACTTACACCTGTGAGCAGACCACTCCAGTAAACCCTGCTTTAAAGATGAGACTGCTCATAATAATCCTGCCAATAAAAGTGATAATTAAAAGTCCAGTAAATAAAATATGTACATAATTATTTTTAATTAACATATATCTTGTTTTCTTTCAAGCGGAAATCCTTCTGTTGCGTGATTTGCTCTAAGGTGTCTGCAGACTGTCATAGACTGTCAATTGTAATTTGCATTAAGCTGCAGTTAAAGGAGGTCGCATGCCTCATCATTTTTGCAGTTATAAAAGTTTTTTCTTATAGTCTACTAAATGGTTACATTAGTTTGCTTTAGTTAGGCAATCGAATACAGTAGTTGAAAAAAAATTTGGCAAGGCACTCCCAAAAGTTAAAGAAAAAACATTTGTGGCCAGGGCCCCCCAAACAAATTAAAAATGAAAAAACATTGGTGGCCAGA
Source organism: Xenopus laevis (assembly GCF_017654675.1). Classification (NCBI taxonomy): domain Eukaryota; kingdom Metazoa; phylum Chordata; class Amphibia; order Anura; family Pipidae; genus Xenopus; species Xenopus laevis. The sequence goes on along the minus strand of NC_054385.1, from coordinate 60,295,910 downwards.
GCCCCCCCCCCATTTAAATACACATTCAATTTCATTCAACCTTTCCCTGTCCATCAAAATATTTGTATATTTGGTATTAAACATCCGTTTTACTCCACTTTCACGCTATTGCCTCTTTCGACATTTCCCCATTTATATCTGCTTTGTACTACATACAACTGTATTGCACCCTTAATGCACTTTATGTAATCAGTTACAATTGTTATTAGGCCACTAATTGAGGGGAGATAATGTAATTAAGAAAATGCATTATAAGTGCTTCACAGTGTCCTTTAATGAGCAGAAAAATTAATATAGCCTACCTATAACCAGTTGATAGAATTGTTAATATATTCTGCAGCATTCTTTCTCCTGATTCCTTAACTGCATCATTAAGGAAGCTTTCTTATTCACTTCCAATTTGTCTTAATACTGTAAATGCATCCCATATGTTTGATAATGCTTTAAAGTGCAAACACACTTTTCAAACAATACAGCTGCCATAATATTGCCAGTATTAAAGTAGTTGTTCACCTTTAACTTAACTTTTAGTATGATGTAGAGAGTGATATTCGGAGGCAATTTGCAGCTAACATTTGAGTTATTTAACTTTTTATTCAGCAGCTCTCCAGTCTGCACTTTATGCAATCTGGTTGCTAGAGTCCAAATTACCCTAGTAACCATGCATTGATTTAAATAATACAATAGAATATGAATAGGAGAGGGCCTAAATGGAAAGATGAGAAATAAGAAGTAGCAACTAGAGAGGTACATTTCCTGAAGAAAATGTGAGTGTTGCTTGCCGTGGCAAAACTCAGGCCCAAATCTGATTGGCTGTTGTTGCCCCGCCCCTTTTTTTCCTAATTGTGAACCACAGTCACTCAGTGACTAACATACCAAAGTTTGGGAATGCTGTCATTTAATGTGTAAAAATGGCAGCATTTCTATTTTTTTCTATTGAAAATCAATGAATGAAATTTGATTGGTTGTTGGTGGCTCCGCCCACTTTTTCTAAACTTGAAGTGGAAACCCCCAGCGACCACATTTGTGATATTCAAGGTCCCTGACATCAATACTGAGAGAATGGCAGCCTTCTTAATTTTTCCCATTAAAACCAATCAAAGAAATCTGATTGGTTGGTTTTGGCTCCACCCACTTTTCTTAATTTTAATCCCAGTCCCCCAGTGACCAACTGTGCCAACTTTGAGGAGGCTGCCATTAACCGTCTAAGAGCGGCAGCAGTTTAAAATTTTCCTATTTAATTGAATGGCTGAAATTTGATTGGCTGTTGTAGACTCCGCCCACTTTTTGTAAATTTTGGCCGCAGTCACCCAGTGACCCACGGTGCCAAGTTTGGGAGCTCTGGCTTTATTACTGTGAGAATTACAGCTGTTTACATTTTCTCATTGAAGTCAATAGGGAAAATCTGATTGGTTGTTTGCGGCTCCGCTCACTTTTTTGGGTCCCCAAAATAGGACAGAAAAGTCACAACACCCCATTCCCGAATAAGCTGAACGGTTTGACACCTCATTCATGGGTCTGCGACAAACTAATTATTCGATAAATTCCCCATTATAAGTCAATGGGGCAAATTTGGGGACCTCTCCTGCCCCGGGGGTAAAACTTATACCCTCGTGTGGGGTATCATCTGACACAGGTCGCAAACCTCTTCAAATGTGGTAAATTTAACGTTTCTACAAGATTCCCTCTCTGCGCTAGAATCCGTCAAAAGTTGGCCTCAATGTTAATCTATGGGACTTTTCGGGGTGGTTAATTGCCCCCGCAAGGGGCAATTAACCACCCACCCCTTAGAAAAGTCATACCACCCCATTCCCGATTAAGCCGCACGATTTGACACCTCATTCATGGGTCTAGGACAAACGGTGCGGGACTAGTTACGCGCCAAACTTTCATACGGAAGAAGAATAAAAATAAGTTTGCAAGATAACAGTAGTGATGCTTTGCTTCGCAAGCACCACTAATAACAATACATTTGTAACCTTACAGAGCATCCGTTTTTTAGATGGGATCAGTGACCCCCATTTGAAAACTGGAAAGAGTCAGAGCAAGAAAGCAAGTAATTAAAAAAAACTATACAAAATAAATAATGAATATCAATAGAAAAGTTGCTTAGAATTGGCCATTCTATAAAATACTAACAGTTAACTTAAAAGGGGAGCCACCACACAAGACAGGAATATTTCATGTAGTTCGTAAAAGACTTGAAAACAGTTAGGAAAAAAGAAAGGGGCTCATTTAATAAGCAACAGGCAATGTGTAAAAGTAAATAAAGGACTGTGCACATTTCTTCAATAATTTGGAAAAATAACAGTCACTCTGTAACTGTTATTTATCAAAGGTCGAATTTTAAAGTTATGGTAGCTTTTTAAAACCTCAAATGAGCTAACAACTCGAATGGTTTCTTATTTAAGAAAAAACTCAAATGGAAAAAACTTGAATCAGCGAGTTTGGGTTTAACAACCTGAAAACTCTTAATTGGTCGAGTTTTCAGTGAAAAAAACCTCAAATCGCTCGAATCAATTGAGTTTTTGAGTGAAACAGACTGAAAAAAAACTTGAACATCATGAATTAACATCTTCAAATGGTTCAAAGGACATCTGCCATTGATTTCTACATGACCTTCACAGGTTTTAGATGGTGTATCTTCAGATTCAGATTCTAGCTATTTCCTGCTTCGGGGTATAATATATATAAATATCTATACATTAGAGGTTTTTTTTTTAAAAAATCCTTGAAAAATTTGAGGGTTTTTTTTAACCCAAAAATAGATTTTTGACTCAGAAATAGTGATGGGCGAATTTATTCGGCAGGCGCGAATTCGCGGTGAATTTGCGTGATTCGCCGCTGGCTAATAAATTTGCAAAACTGCCGCGAAAATTCGCAAAAATTTTTTTTCCGCCAAAAAACGGACGCCGGAGTCAAGAAACGGACGCTGGTGTAAAAAACGGACACCGGCGCCAAAAAAGGAGACCCCGGCGCCATTTCGCTAATTTTTAAAGTTTCTTAAACCGGCGCAAATTCGCCCGTCACTACTCAGAAATAACCTTGAAAACTTGATTTTTTTCATGGGAACCACAACTAGAACCTTAATAAATCTGCCCCTTAATTTACTGCAATGAGGTCAGAATCTACCCTGAGGGCTCTTGCAAATGGCTGTTTTTATCTGCGTTTCCCTGCGTTGCTCTTTCTTCTATTAAGCCGCAGGGGAGCACAGGAGTAGATGCAATCAATTATTTTGAAGAGGGCTGTACTCACACAGACGCATGTAAGCGCCAAACGCAGGTTGAGACGCAACATGTTGCATTTCACCTGCGCTTGGCGATTACATACATCTGTGTGAGTACAGCCCCATTGACAATAATTCAGTGCGTCTACTCCTGTGCTCCCCTGTGGCTGAACGGAAGACAGCACAACTCAGGGGAGCGCAGGTAAAAACGGCCGTGTGTAAGAGCCCTTAGACCTCAAATCCACTATTTCGTGAGTGGGTAATGTAGCCTTAAATTTCACAGTGTTGAGCTTCATTCCTGCCAATTCACATTTGACAATAAACCACACAAGAAGTGGCAGTTAGAGGAGGCCAAAAAAATTACATTGTTCGCAAACTGCCGTGATGTCATTTCTACTGGACATGATCAGATCTGGTGCTGACCCTGCATATCCCTATCTGCAATTTTATTTTCTTAAAAATTCTACTGAACTGTCTCATAGCTGCTTGGCATGTCCATGATTTAGGATAGTCCCACAAAAAAGATCCAGACATTTGGGAGGTATGCATCTCCGACACTGGCTAAATGTACCCATTAAAATTTAAAGAATGAGATAACATGAAACTTATAATGCAGAGTGAGCCTTTGAGCTTAGTACATTTTACCGTTTGTCATTTTTTATTATTAAAATGTCAGTTTCTCAGTGTGTATTTTACATCACACGTTTCATGCTTGAAAAGCTGAAATGGCAACCAGAGAGAGCAAATAGTGGACCCTGTGGGAGAAAGGTTTCTTGTGCTGTCTGATTGAGATTTGTGCGCTCAGAAATTCCACCCTGTGAGACCTTGTGAAGTCACACTGTGCCAATGAGCAACCCTTTTTATGCTCCTCTGCTCAAGGGAGTCAGTGCAGCATCATTTGTTATTTGGGGAGCTGCTGCTGAAGCAATATTTTAAAGTTCTTTTTCCATGGATGTGCAAATGAAAGAACTAGTGATATATAAAAGAGAATTCCTCACATTTTTACATAATGAACATTTAGGGGCAGATTTACTAAACTTTAAACTGGGGAATCATCGTGGTTTCCAAGCACCTTGAAACCATTGTTAATTTATTAACACTTAAATGACTTTCATTAACGGGGTTGTTCACTTTTGAGTTAAATTTTAGTATGGTGTAGAGTGATATTCTGAGACAATATGCAACTGATTTTCATTTCTTATTTTTTGTGGGTTTTGAGTTATTTAGCTTTTTATTGAGCAGTGACCCCCATGTGAATGTTAGAACAAGTCAGAGCAAGAAAGCAAATAATTAAAAAACTATACAGAATAAATAATAAAGGGAAATTGAAAAGTTGCCTAGAATTGGCTATGCTGTAACATACTTAAGGGATCAGTAACATCAAAAAATGAAAGTGTTTTAATGTAATACAAATATAATGCAGTGTTTCCCTGTACTGGTAAAACTGGTGTGTTTGCTTCAGAAACACTACTATTGTTTATATAAATAAGCTTCTGTGTAGCAATGGGGGCAGCCATTCAAAGGAGAAAAGGCTCAGGTTACACATCAGATAGCAGATAAGATCTGTAGAACATAATGGTGTGATCGGTTATCCACTATTTAACCTGTGCCATATAGCCTTTTTTCAATTTCCACCATTGCTACTCAGCAGCTTGTTTATATGAACTATAGTAGTGTTTCTGAAGCAAACACATCAGTTTTACCAGTGTTAAGTTTACTTAAAGGTGAACCATCCCATTAACAGTAGAAGTAAACATGATATTATTAAAGTGGCATGTACTGGTTGGGATAGGTGGATGGAGAGAGTATTATGAAACCAATGCTTTTAGGTGCCAGAAGGTGGGGAGCAGCTAGGCCAAAACTCTGCACCAGTGAAAATGGAGTTCTACCTACACCATTAATTATCTTTATTTCTATATTTTCAATCTGATTGGTTGATCAGACAGATCTCTGTGTGTAAACAGAGGCTCGAGCCGGTTCAGGTCACTGGATCACATCGATTGGTAGGAGGGTTTGCACAAAGATTCATGGTCATAAAGTCTGGTTTAAAATATATTAAACAATCTGTTTGTTTGTGCCAAGCTTTAAATGGATGCTCTGGCAACCCTACTCATAGAAGGAGGTAACTAGCGGATGTATGCAGGAAATTTAAATAGGAAGACTGGGGATCTTTATAAATTATGCACTGAAGCACACCCTATGAATTAGGGATGCAAATAATGAGTTAAATTAGGCAATCAATAAGAGTAGTGGAGCCAAATGTTTGTTTAGTTCTCTTAATTAATATTCACTGGAGACAACACTGAGCAGTGTGTGTAAAGCTATGTAATCAGTAGAGCAGCATGGCAGATTTAAATCTGTTATAAATGCCTTTGGGAAATTAAAAAAGATAAAGCTTTAACACACTTTGTATTAACATATATTAGCATTTTTATCGTATGTACAGAAATAGAGACTGTGTGTAGGTAACAGCTGAACTTCAAATAGTACTTGAAGTCATATTCATCCATGCTTCACCCACACAACTGACAGTCCCTTTATATTCGACATTCTGCTGTGCACCAACAAAGGCTTTCATACAAGATCACATGGTAATGCACACACACACGCTGACAACAGTTTCAGATTTTCCTAATGGAAAATCTAAATGAGAAAATATCTGTGTCCTATAAGACAAGGCAGTAGATCCATCTATGTTAATAGATGAACTGCGAATGCCCTGCTGTTGGCATCCTGTTGCATTTCTGATCTGTTCTTGGCTCCACTGAAGCTGGCATTTTAAAAATCAGGCATTCTGGCTAATTGCAGGTGAATTGTCAGAGCATAGTTCCTCTTTTGGAAGAATTTTATCAGATCATCTTTTGATCCAACTGAATCCCAATCAGTATGACCTGACAGAATAACTTATCTGCTAGCATTGAGTAGGTGCAGTGGCTAAAATTTTTCTCTAAAGATGTGCTCATCTGGTCCATTCTGAGAAAAAGTGAATCAGTGTAATTTGGCAAAGCATGGCTAAATATGTATTGTTAATGGACTGTTTCTTATATGGCCAGCATACATTTTAAGGATGCACCAAATCCACTATCTTGGATTTGGCTGATCCCCTGTGAAAGATTCAACCGAATACTGAACCAAACCCTAATTTGCATATGCAAATCGTGGAGGAAAAAAGATGATTATTTTTTACTTTCATGTTTTGTGACGAAAAGTCACATGATTGTAAGGATTCTGATTTAGTTCGGCCAGGGACAAGGATTCTGACGAATCCAAATCCTGCTGAAAAAGGCCAAATCCTGGCCCAATACCGAACTGCATCCCTAAAACATATGCTGCAGTTTGGCTACTGTACACAGAAATACACACCAATGTAGTTAAACATAGTTCTAAATATGAGAAAAATGTATTTTCCCAACATCTCTACTTTAACAAGGCAACCGGAACAATGCAAAGCTATGCAAAGTCTCATATACATCAACTCACAAGCATTCTTCTGGAGTCACCCTATTGCCCACCCGCAATAGCAGAACAGTCACCTTGTCCCTGTAATTTGTACCTGAAATGTTTTTAATCCTCTTAATTAATAAAGCACACCTGAATGTATTCTAGTCTAACTCAGAAATAGGAGGCGGGCAATCAAAGGAGTGGCTAAGATACACCTGAAATATTAAAGCACTAGGCTGGCATCACGGGTTGCACAATCATTGTAATATATTCATTTAGGGCATACAAATGGCCACCTAATGCAGCAAATTACATGAGCATCTTTGGGATCGGACACAATCATCCAGTTGCCCTTGAACACGCTGGGGCTCATTTATTAACATTGGCAAATTTGCTCTTGGGCAGTAACCCACAGCTACCAAAGAAATTGTTGCATTCATTGTTCTACCCCCAGGTGGCTGAAAAAAGCCAATCTCTGTTTGGTGACTATAGGTTACTGACCATGGGCATAATTTGACAATTTTCTGGAAAGTACCCTAGAGATTTTGATCTATACCAGTGAGAAATCTCCATAAAACGATGTATATATATATATGGTATTGGCGCATTCAGGAGACATAGACCTTTCCAAATCGGCTGTGTTCTCAATTATAAAATAAATTATATTTCTGATATATGTGATTGTCCTATGTGAAGCATGTTTTTTTTATTTTATAAGACACGTAGAAGCCTATATCTTTTTATAGAAGTGGAATTACACCAAAATTATAGCATATTTTGAAAGGTTATCCTGGGTAAAGTAAAAGATTCCCCCCCTCCCAAGGAAAGGCCCTTAAAGTGAAAGAATACAAAATGTTCAAAATGGTCTGGCAATAAAAAAATACCAACTCAGCCAAATCGGCTGGCAGCAAAAGGGTTAATATGAATTACTATATAATAGGAGATTCAAAAGGTTCTGACAAATAATATTTTGTGTGTTATTGATAATTTAAAGGAAAATAAAGCAGAAATAGCATTTGTCTACAAATATAGCAACCCGTTTTGTCTTGCCATGCTCAATATTAAAGTTACATTCTCCAGACTTCTGAAAATTATCAGCACGGCTAGTCAAAATACATAGATTTGATAGATAGATGGATAGATAGATAGAATAATTTACCTTTATCTGAGTTACACCTATGGGGTTATTTACTACTAGTATTTTTTCCATTTTTTGTTTTATTAAAAAATATTCGACCTAACTCCCATCCCATCGAAACAGTCTGTGCGGGAAAAGTTTTTACAAAATTGTACAACAATTTTTTTTTGTTCATAGAACTTTTTAAATTTTTTTTAAACAACCTTGACTTTTTTGGATTATTGTACGAAAACCAGCAAGATCACTCTGTCAGGAAACATCTTCAAATTGTAAAAGGGGCATCTGCCATTGACTTCTACATGACCTTGAGTCTGGAGTGTTTTTGGGTTTGGTATTTTAGCAGCTTTGGGGTATAATAAATCATCTAAAATTCAAGTTTTTCTTTTCCTCTAAAAATTCAAGTTTTTCCCCATTAAAAACTTTACCAGAAAAAAATTGAGGTTTAATGAATAGGCCTCCTACTGTCTAACTATATTCTTGATTAAATGCATTCTATAAAGGACATGTTCCTTAATTCTTCGTTTTGTTATTTAGCTGTAATTTAACCATTCTGGCACATCTGCCACAGCATTTGAATGTCTGAGTTATGTTAAAAGAATCTGCAACACCACCTCCTCAGCAATCTGATGCTTTTTCTGTTTTTCTGCAATGTGACACATGCTGCCATCTGAGTATCTCTCAAAATGATCATTGCCAATCCTACAGTTCTGAAACCACAGTGACATATCAACCCCCCCCCCAAAAAAAAGATACAAAAATTGTACATTTCCCCCTCAAACCTCTGCATCTAAAAAGTCAGTTTTACATCTGGAAAACAAAAATATTATATTAGTTATCAGTAACACAGTATTGCATATAAATAACTTATCAACAGAGAAGAATGCCACTTACAATGTTTTTAAAATCTGATGGGTAATCTAATAAAATTTCATGTATGGCTGTATCTACCCCTGGCATAATTAAGACACTATTATATAGACAAGGACATTTGAAATATGCGATACTTAAAGTATATATTAGTTTGTGTTCCTCCAGGTACTCATACGGGCAGATTAACCGACTCCAGATACAATTTACTCTACTGTATGTTAATGTGATGGGGATCCTAGATTGTAAACTCCACTGGGGCAAGGACGGATGTGAAAGATGTATAATCATATACAGTAAATGTGTCACTGCTGTATACATAACATTCTAATAATAATAATATAGCGCTATAGTAGACTGACTTGTGCTAGGGCAGTTTAAGCTACTTTCCTTGGTGGGCCGAGACCACCGATGAGCTCTCTTTCTCAGGGGTAAGCCCTCGCAGCGGGGTGGAGGCAAGGGTGTAGTGTAACTGTAACCTGATGCGATAGCACAATGATGGGCGCCAGTAGTTCTTTAACAGTTGAACAAAGAACAGTATTTATTGAACAATAGCACATAGATCATCTAGCACATTGATCCACAATGGAACATAGAACATACACAGCATCATAAAGGAAGCATATACTCACAGCACGTATAGGCTGAATCCCCACAGGCTAGGGAATATACAGCAGAGAGTAAGTTGACAGCATGTGATGGGTATTGCCCAGTTTTCAGGATATCTTCCAGTGGCAGACTAGGGGAACTCCTGACATCCCTATCTCAACACTTGGTTCCTTACTCTGGGTCAGTAATACCCTGGGATCTTAATCCCTCTAATCTCCTCAGCGGAGCCTTGAGCTGCTCAACTAAATAACCTCTCTATCACTGCTAGAGCGATCTATAAACGAGTATAGCTGTCTAATTACTAGGGCCAAGGCGCCTAGGGTCAGCACTACCCATTTCCTTCCAGCCTGCTTGGTTGGGCTAAAGCAATGGACCCAGAGCACATGGTTCCTAAACCTTTTATACTCTGGCACAGTGCCATCTGGTGTACACTGTGTGAACTGCAGGGGTTACATAAGCACAAGGTCCCCATCAGGACCCACTGAGGTGTCCATATTTCTAGGGATGTGCCTGTCTGTAATGTATAAGGGTGTCTAAGATTTTCACATCCCTACAATAATAATACTTGTACCTAGATCAGTTGCGTTACTACAGAGAAAGCAGACCCTGCGCTCTGCAGGTGGGCCCAGGAGGTATAGGGGGCCCCATAAGGCCCTAATTAATGAGCAATTTCAACATATATTAATAAAAAAGGATAACCTCTTGATATGTTGGGGGCCCTAAAATTAATTTGCTGTGGGTTCAGTAACATCTGCTTACGCCACTGACATGGATCTTTTGTAGAGGTTAACCTAAGCATCAGATGTTTCTAATATAATTTAATTAGTATGACTTTCACAACTGTTAACAATAACAAACTATGCTTGTTCTCTTATGCATTGAGAGCAAAATGACATCTCTGCCATTTTTAACTTAACACTCTAGTTGTAGGCAGCTTGCAGAGCAGAGATAGGTCTAACTGGGAATGCAATCAGTCACCCAGGACGGAAACATATTCTGTGCATCACAGATTTCTGCTTGCTCTGCCAAAGCCTTCACTTATTCCCTGTTCTATAAATGTTTTTTGGCCCTAAGGGTTGGTGATGTGTGTGTATAAACTCAGACCTAAGAAAAATGCCTTGTTTAATTTTTATGCTGCTTCACAAATGTATGATTGATCTCCTTGACAGTTCCTCTGCATTTCAGCAATTAAGTCACTGTGGCTCACCTACTACTACATCCCCATAACATAAATTCTGTACTCCCCGTCATCATTGTGTGTACTTTTGAACTTGGATAGGACAGTGCCTGACACCCATGCAAGGGTCTACCAATAGGCTATTAGTGATGAATGAACTCTGGGCATTTTGCTTTGCCTAAAATTTAGCAAGACCAAAGAAATATTCTTATAATTGGCCCTACAGTGTGAATGCAATAGGGAGCTTAGACTGTAAGCTCCACTGGAGCCAGGACCTCTGTAAAGCAACTGCAAAATAGGATGTCCTATAATTTAAAAAACTATAATATAATAATTACAAGAAAATAATCAAGTGATTAAGTGATAACCCTATATCCTATAATCCTATAGCCAGTTCTTTTCCCCAAAACACACATTAGAACATTTTAATAACCACCAGTACCAACATTGTTAGGTAGGTTTCTATTAGGGCTGGCATGCCAGGCATAACGTCTGTAGCAGGTCAGTGGCAGCTAAAATGTCCCATTGAAACACGTAGGGGAAGATTTATTGAGTAGTGATGGGCGAATTTGGGGTGTTTCGCAATAAAATTTCCAGCGAAATTCGAGAAACGGTGAAAAATTTGCGAAATGGCGCCGGCGTCTTGTTTTTGACGCCAGCGTCCAAAAAATCTGGGCACCGGCGTCCATTTTTTTTTACTCCGGCGAATTTTCAAGGCGATTCCGCAAATCTATTCACCGGCGACGAATCACGGGAATAAATTCATCCATCACTATTACTGAGGTTTGAATAATTAATTCAAATTAGAATTTTTGAGTTGGTTTTTGTTTGTCAAAACTCACAATTTCGAGTTTAAAACCAGCAACTTGAGTTTGAATTTGAGATTTACCATCCCTCTACCCTGGAAGTAACTTGATTTAGATAGGTCGCCACCTAAAACCTGGAGTTCATGTAGAAGTCAATGGCAGAGGCCTGCTGACCTATTTGAAGAAGTTAATAGCCTTCCTGACATTAGAGGTTTTTTTTCGGAGAAAACTCGATTCGAATTACGTTCAAAGTCCATTTGAGTTTTCCGGTCGTTATCATTCGTTTGAATTTTAGACGTTCGAGTTTTTCTTAAATAAGATACTATTTGAGTTTTGAGGTCATTCATGGTAAAAAAAACCCTCTAACACTCAACCTTTGATAAATAACCCACTTAGGGGCAGACTTATTAAACCTAGATTTTTTTATCGTCAATAATTTTAGGGAAAAAACTAAAATTTTCTGTGGAAAAAAACCCTCGAATTTATCATATCCCAGTGCTAAAAATCCAAATCCGAAAATACGCTATCCACGCTATCATGTAGAAGTCAATGGCAGATGTCCCTGAAGTTGATTCTTGACATTGTTATCTGCAAAGGATAATCTGAAAATTCAGTTTTCACAGCCAAAACTAGATAAAATTGAGTTTTCAGTGTCAATCGTACAATTCAATTTGACGCTTGATTTTCTTATGATGCTTTGTTTTTCTGATTTGTTTCAAGAAAAATTATTGATAAATGAGTTAAAATCGTAGAAGGGAGTTTGTTTGTTGTCCAAAAATTTGATTCATTTGAGTTTTAGTAAATGTGCCCCTTAATAATATTAATGGAAAACAGGGTTGTTTTCATAAATGGGCAAAAGGGGCATTTGCCTAGGTCCTACCAGGACAAGGATCCTCATCCTGCAGATATGGAGGGCCCCTCATTTTAATAAACAGAAGAATTCTACAGCATAAGATTTTTTACTTCTTTAGATTTTTTTCTTGTGTCATCCACATTTTCCTATTTATTGATCCCATACCTGTTGCTCCAGGGCTGGGCTGAGTCAAATAAATAAATAAATAATAAATATATGCCTTCCCCACCTCTCCAGCCCTCCCAAAATATATATACATAAGCCAATAGAACTGCACATTTCTGCAAAAACAGTGTACAGTCCAATTGGCTTCTGTAAGGAATATTCTTACAGAGTTGAGCAGCTGAAAAAAACCCACTGTACCTTCATCAAAAAGGGCCTGGGGCAGACCAATGAAATATTTTCAAGATAAATCTCAATAATTCAAGATCATATTTTTGCTTTGATTTTCTCATATTGCCTAACAAAAATTGCATTCCTCTGTGATTTTCTTGTCCTGGCCTACATATTTTTAGAACTACAGAAAGATGGTTTATACAACTAAGTGGGCCCTCACCAAATGTTGTCTCATAAAAGGGGAGCTTGTTTCTTGTACTTTAGTAGTGCAAATGTAAATTCACTTATATAACATAAATTGTGATCCTCAAGAAAGAATTTTCACACTTGGTTGTCGATGAAAACATTGAGTTAATCTTATTAACAGTCTGTGCTAATTGTTAGCATATACATTTTTTAGTATTATAGGATTTATATTTTAGTGTCACATTAAAATAGACTGAATAATCATAACTTGCACATCCTCTTTAAAGAAATGCAATTGTTAATTCAAGAAATTTATTTAGTGGACAATAGCTCCCTCTAGTGACTGAACTGTAAATTTCTAGTGACACCTGTAAAAGTTACACTCAGAAAATAAACCACAACAAAAATGTAATACCACAATATTAAATGTAATGCCTAATGTTATTTAATGATTCCGTTTTTTCCACAGATCTTTATAAATGTGTGATTTAAAAAGCTGTAAAAAAATGAGAGTTATTAAGTGTATAAACCGCAAAAAACTCTAATATAAAACTTCACCAGGTAAAAGTTGTCAAGGTTCTATAGAAGTCAATGGGAGCTGCGCTGATCCTAAAGGACTATTTAAAATCAATTCAGATTTTTAGAGGACTTTGGGTTTTTTTGATCGTCAGAAAAACTCGAATATTTAGAGGTTTTCGAGGTATTCATATTTTGTAGCACATCATTCAGAGTAATTTTCCGTTTGTAATTTCTTTAGTCAGATCTTAACATTCTTGGTTTTAGAGTTTGTTAGTTTAGTCGTGGTTTCAAAAAACCTCAAAACCCACTAAAATCCGACTTTTGATAAATAGGCTCCTATGCCTTCCTAAATCTACATTAGGGGGCATATCAAAGGTCGAATTTAGAGTTTAGGGAAGTTTATAAAAACTCCCATAAACTCGAAATTCGAAAAAAAAACAACCAATCAAAAATGATTAAAAAATTTGAATTTTTTAAATTCGGCAGAATAGGTTCGACCTGCAAACTCGAATTGAATTCGAATCAAATTCAATTCGAGTTTTTTCACCCAAAAAAAAAAAAATATTTTTAAAAGTCCACCAAACGACTCCAAACTGATTGTTGGAGGTCCCCCATAGGCTAAAACACCAATTGTAAGTTTTGAAATTCGAATTTCTAATTTTTTAAACTCGAATTGAATTAGGACTATTCCCTAGTCGAATTACACTAAAATAAACTTGAAATTCGATTCATCTGCCCCTAGGTGTTGATTAATAATGTACATGGCATTATGGGAGATTTGAACCAAGGACACACAAGGGGGTAGAGGGTCACATAGCAAGAATTTTGTGGGGGACTAAGTGGAAAAATCCTGTGTTTCAGTTCATCAGCAATTTATGCACAAGTGGTTGTTCCATCTCTGGGATGAACATCTCTGTCTCACCTAAAGCATTACAGCTCCTATTGTCATACAGTAGATTCTAATGAAAGTTTTTAGCTTGCTTTTCTTCTGTAGAACCACTATGGTATAACAGTACCTTCAGAACCAGTAACCTGATTTATATATGAGATTATGTAGAAAGTGCTTGAGATCATTTTGCCTTCTGCTGAATCTCTCCTCCTGATAGCTATGCTTTTCCTTTCCATTATGTACTTGTACTTTTCATTCAGCGTACATCTGCCTAGAGGACTTTAAAACTTCACTTCCAATTTTCAGGAGGTTTGAAAGCTTTCCCATTTACTGTGTCCCCGAAGCCGATCTTGTTTCATCCTAATAATCACGGAAAAGGTGATAATGTAATGGGAAGTACACTGAAGTGGAGCCTGCAGTCACTAAAGTCATTTAGTAATGAAGGAATGGATTCCAGCAAAGGTAGTGATTCTCCCATTTCTCGCTGCTCCTGCCAGTGCAACCGCTACATTTATATTCATGGGCAGAAGATCTGAAGGCAGATAAATTAATCTGTGGCTCCCACAAGGGCTTCCCACAAAATGAACATTGTAGTTTGGATAGGTTATGATTATTTTTTCATATTACAGTGATGTGGGCTGCTCTTTAGAATATCACCGATACCTCTTGTGTTACCTCTGAAAAGCTTCTCTTAACATTTTTTGCACATTCCTACAAACTGGTGGATATTTTAAAGGACCTGTAACACAATAAAGTGAAATTATTTTGTTTGTTAATGCAGCTCCTACTTAATACAATGAGTATTTATAAAAAAAAAATGAAATTTTAATACATTTGCCATGAATAATGGAATTGCAAATTATTTTTTTATGAAGCCTTCTTGCTATAATTGCCTTTCCTGTACCTGTCCACTTTCAATTCATTCAGTGACATGGATGAGAATTGCTTGCTCGGTGCCGTTTTGAACCTTGCTTTATGTCTATTCCACAAGTGTTGGCATTGAAAACGCTTCATGAACAATTGCTGCGTGGGCGGCCATCTTTTTGATCAGATGAATTAGAGATTGACTCTTGTCCCTAGGTCCTTCATTTAAGCCTCTGTAGTACACACATCAAAAGGAATGTGATATCATGTATGTCCTTGATTGTATAATGCTTTGCATTGAGATGTATTACCCATCATGTTGTTATATATTATTAATCTGAGATATATCTCCCTGCAGTTTGAACTAACCTGCTTAAATCTGCTGAAAAATCAAACAAATGCTCATCCTGTATTCATCAGATTTGCATATGTTCTGCTGTGTTTCAATAGTCTTCCCTTTAATATGCTTTAACTCAGTATTCACATGGAAATAGATATGAATAAAATACTTTCCATTTGGCTTATTTCTTTATATTTTACATACCATGGGCACTGGCAATATACATGCAATGATGGATCTATGTATTGCAACAAATAGATATAATTACTAGTGAGTGCTGTACCTGTCAATCTGCACTAAATTTATGATGGTGAATACAATTATTTGCTTAACATGGACTTAATGGGATATATATATATATATATATATATATATATATATATATATATATATATATATATATATATATATATATATATATATAAAGCCAATTTATATAATTATTTATAATTATATTATATTATATTGTTATATAAAGCACTCACGGCATGTAGAAAAAAATTGTGTTTTATTGGATTACCAAGGACATCGACGTGTTTTAGTCGACCTGGGACCGTTATCAGGATGTAAAACAGGAAGTGAACACACACCATATTTTTTCACGCCCACAGATGGTCAATTAAAATTCAATGTGCTTAATATAAATTAGATACATATCATAAACAGAATGCAACAGTATAATACATCCGTGTGTTTAAAAAGTAACAATTTATAAACACTAAGGGGGTTATGTAATAAAAGGCACTAAGTTGGCTCAGGAGCAGTAACCCATAGCAACCAATCAGCAGTAAGCATTTACTGGTCACCTGTTTAAAAGCAATCATCTTATTGGTTGCTATCGGTTACTGCTCCTGGGCAAACTTAGTGCCTTTTAGGACATATAGGGGTAAGGGGGTTATTTCTCAACGGTAGAGTTTCAGAGCTCTGTGAGGTTGATTAGACCTCAAATCAACTCACAACTCGAATGGTTTCTATTTTAAGAAAAAACTTGAATCAGTGAATTCAAGGTGAGAATCCCGAATCCCATTTAACTGATTGAGATTTCGCCGGAAAAACACTTGAATCGATCATATTAATTGAGTTTTCGAGCGAAACCCCCCGAAAAAAACTCGAACATCATGAAGGCTACAAACATCATCAAAAGGTTCAAGGGACCTCTGCCATTGACTTCTACATGACCTCGACAGGTTTTAGATGGTGTATTTACGGAATTGAGCTATTTCTAACTCAAACAAACAAGGGAAAGTTGTGCTCACCACTAATTTTTAAAAACAATAAGCAGGGTTGCAATGAGATTGTGACCACAAAATTCACATAGACAAATACAAAAGGTCCTCTGCACTCAACCCATTATCAATATATTTAAGACAGAGACATTTTGTGCATACTGCTACTAAAAATGCCTTCCCCTTTAAACAAAACAGAGATTGTTTGTCCATATATTACAATAAATTTAAGCTGGCCAACTACTTTAAAGTCTGAATGAATCAGATGAAAGTTGAGTGTAGGACTGGCCATATCGGGGATGACTTTGACGTAGTTGGCCAGCTTAAATATATTGCAATATATGGACAAACAATCCCTGTTTTGTTTAAAGGGTAAGGCATTTTTCGTAGTAGGTTAAGGCACAAAATGTTTCAATGTCCTTAATATACTGATAATGGGTTGAGTGCAGAGAACATCTTGTATGTGTCTATTTCTAACTCGACCTTTGATAAATAACCCCCTTAAAGTTGCAAATCTTATAAATACATATGAAATTGTGAACATTATATCATTAATTATATAAGTAATTAACCAAGTGTATGTGTGTGTGTGTGTGTATATATATATATATATATATATATATATATATATATACACACACACACACACATTTTTCACCACACATGGATTTGGTTTGAAATTCTGCATTTCACCGTCAGCAGATTTTTCTTCGCAAAATGAATTTCCATTCACTGTAATTGGAGTGAGAAAAAAGTCACCCATAGACTTTAGTGCATTGAAGATATTTTGCTACAAAAAACTTAGATGCATTTTCACACATTATATATATATATATATATATATATATATATATATATATATATATATATATATATATATATATATATATATGTAAAATATAACAGATCTCCTACCTATACAATGCATAAAATAACAACACAAACTGTGTTTTTTTTTGTTTCAGATTAATAAATTGTGCAGTCCTTCCAAACAAAGAATATCCAGATCGGTGCATAATACAGGAGAGTTCTTTATTAACAAAAAAGAAGTAAAGACTCACACAGACCATGAAGAGACTCTTTCTGGAAAGAGACGGTAGGGCATAAAGAATACAATAATTCCTATTATTCTCTTTATATGGTTGTTGCAGTTGAAAAAACAACATATGTCTATTATGTTCAACCTTTTGTCCAGCTAAATCTCGCTAAACTGCTAGTTGATTCAGAGGAAGGCAAAAATGCCCTTCTAACTCTGGCTCCAATTTGCCTCGAAAGGAAAAAATACCTTCCTGACTCCAAATGAGCAATCAAACCAGGTCTCTGGGTCAACATTGGACTGAATTTATAAGTCAGTATTTTCTTGCTTGCTATGAAAACATCCAATAAGTTTTTTAGATTGTTTTATGTATATGTCTGCACAGCATGAAGAAAACCACAAATTCACAGTGGCCATTCACACTTTAATATTAAACTTAATATTAAACTCCTTCCTTTTTATCTCAGTGTATGTCCTTGTGTCTTCTGCTTCTGGCAAAAGACTATTAGGTAGTCTACTGTATGGTTCACTTATACAGTGTAAAAATGTCTGGACTTTTTTTCACAGAGATTTTCTATACCCTCAGCTTAGTAGCTCTTGGTGGACTTTGTCAATTGCAATAATGCCTTTTTATACTGGAAACCAAACTGCATTTAATATTCAAGATAGAGTTTTATAAGTGCTTTGTAAATGGGAAGAATTCCCCTTTTCTTCCTGTTACTCTATACCCCTTTAAAGGGTAACTAATGTCTAAAATAGAATAATACTAGAAATGCTGTATTTTGCATGCTAAACATAAACATGAACTTACTGCACCAGAAGCCTAATTAAACAAATGATTTATGTTTTCAAAATTGGCCGTAGGGCTGTCAACATCTTGTAACTTTGTTAAACATCTTTGCAAGACCAAGACTACGCACATGCTCAGTGTGGTCTGGGCTTCAGTTGGGAGGCTAAGCTTAGAAATCATCGTAAATTATCAAAACAGCACAAGTCAAATCATTTCTGTCATAGAAGCCGATATTGCAAGACTGATTATTATATATTATAGGTTTATTATAAAAATGGTACACATTTTTTAATTAAAGTATATTGGAGATATATTTCTTTTTCATTAAAGAAAGTAAAAATGGTATTTTATGTTTTTGCCTTTACATCTCCTTTAATTGGCCATTGTTTGCCACGAGTATACTTATTATGCACAAGTAACCCTAGGCTGAAACAAGCTTTCCACCTCATTTAGGGTATAGGTAGCTATATATAGTCTTATATTCATCAACAGTGAATCCCATTTGCCACTTAGCTGGCCTGATCAAGTCATTAATGAACAGCTTAAATAAAGGTGGACCCAGAACAGAACCTTGTGACACATCACATACCTATAAAGTTCAAAATTCTTGAGATTACTGGCTGGCTCCAAAATCCCATTCTCCCCTGGGTTTTGAAAGGGTCTGCAATAAGTCAAAACTATTCAGATGCCCATTGACTTTAATGCATTTGGACAAAATAGCCGCACGTATAAAAATTGTCGCTGGCTTCAATGCTTTTCGTGAATTTTGCTGTGAATTCACAAATTTTTCAGCGAAGCGGCACACATTTGCCCATCACTAGTCAGCACTTCAAATAGCACAATAGTATATGGACAAAAATAAAATATATATAGTAAAATAGTGCAGTATTTCCTAATGGGAATAAACCCTTTGTGAAAAAGGTGCATGATTTCTGTAGCTCCCACAAAAAACGCATTCACACACCATGAACACTTAGCTTGCTCCTTCATAGGCCAATACAGGTGAATGCCACTTTAATAACACCGAGATTGACGTATACCATAAAAGTTGTTATTAAAGTGGCATTCACCTGTATTGGCCTATGAAGGAGCAAGCTACGTGTTCATGGTGTGTAAATGTGTTTTTTGTGGGAGTTACAGAAATCACGCACCATCTCTAATTTCCATATTACCACAATTTCCTATTAGGAAATACTGCACTATATTTATTTATTTTTTCTTTTTGACCATATACTCCTGTGCAGTTTGGAGCGCTGGCCCTTTAGTTGCCTTTCGACATCACATATCCATCCAGTTTGACAACAACCACACCAGAATTGTGAAGCCTGTGAAAAGTATAAATCATTAAATGGCGTGATGCTTCTTATCAACAGGCCTTTAATTACAAAACCTTAAAGCAGCTAGTAATCATTCAAAACATTGGGTATTGCCCCATATCATATGCCATTGCAGTGTAATAAAGCTCTGGGTAGGGAAAGAAAATTGGAACAAACAAAGTACATACTTCGAAGCAGGATCAGAGCATCGCGGTATAAGATTTAAAGGGGTATAATGAGCCATGCCTTCAATAAACCATATGGACATGTTCTTATTACTTACCAGCTTGTTTTGAAGTCTGCAGATTTATGTGATGTACTAACCATCCATATCACAGCTGAATAAATAATGAATTAGATTCATAGAATGGGAGGGTTGTTATGACTCCAGGGACTGATATTATGTAATGTAACAGCTGGTCCTTCACTAATGCCTATTAACTAGAGACTGTGCTTATCTTCTTGGATGTATATATTTCTATAAGCCTCATAGACACAGACATTTTATTTTTATGGTTCAGCTTTGGTAGCCTTATAAATACCGAAAGAACAGGAGATAATGACAATATAAATTACTAAGAATTTAGGAAAAAAGGGCCCCATATGCATATACTTTACCATAAAAGCGAAAATGAACAGAAATGGGCATGACATATAGTATACATGTTTCTTTCAACCATGCTAAAATGATTTGTGTATAACCAGTAGGTAGTAAAGGAAAAACAAATAACAGAAAATAGTGGAATAAGATAGAAAATGAACAATGTTGACAATTCTCATAGACAACTGAATTCCAGCAAGCAGGCCAACATAGATTGTTTTTATTATCTAGGGAGAATGCTTAAAGGGATCCTGTCATCGGAAAACATGTTTTTTTCAAAACACATCAGTTAATAGTGCTGCTCCAGCAGAATTCTGCACTGAAATCCATTTCTCAAAAGAGCAAACAGATTTTTTTATATTCAATTTTGAAATCTGACATGGGGCTAGACATTTTGTCAATTTCCCAGCTGCCCCCAGTCATGTGACTTGAGACTGCACTTTAGGAGAGAAATGCTTTCCGGCAGGCTGCTGTTTTTCCTTCTCAATGTAACTGAATGTGTCTCAGTGGGACATGGGTTTTTACTATTGAGTGTTGTTCTTAGATCTACCAGGCAGCTATCTTGTGTTAGGGAGCTGCTATCTGGTTACCTTCCTATTGTTCTGTTGTTAGGCTGCTGGGGGGAAAAGGGAGGGGGTGATATCACTCCAACTTGCAGTACAGCAGTAAAGAGTGATTGAAGTTTATCAGAGCACAAGTCACATGATTTGGGGCAGCTGGGAAATTGACAATATATCTAGCCCCATGTCAGATTTCAAAATTGAATATAAAAAAATCTGTTTGCTCTTTTGAGAAATGGATTTCAGTGCAGAATTCTGTTGGAGTAGCACTATTAACTGATGCGTTTTGAAAAAAACATGTTTTCCCATGACAGTATCCCTTTAATTACTTAATAGATAAACTTTTGAGTCTTGTATTAGGTGAAAAGGGTTCTCCACTTAATGTTTGCATTAGTTGGGCTTGATCCAATACATGGGTGGACTGGAACAATTGGTCAGCACTCACCCAAACCACAAACTTGTCCGACAGGTGCACGTGCAAGGTTGTCCACTCCAACCGGATAAGCAATGCAAAACGAAATCACAGCACCGTCCAAATTGTATATAATCTTTAAAAAGCCTTTATTGGATTTCTGGCTTGGATCTCAAACGAACAACCTTTCAGGCCTATGTGGCCTTTTTTCAAGTCAATGAACTACTGCTGGTTACAAGGTTTTATACTCACTCATTAGGTCGACCTCTATAGGCACGTAACAAGAATTAATTGATACAAAAAAAGAAGCATAAAGGCAACATTGGCAGATACATTGTAATGTGTAAATAAAGTATCCACTCATTTCCTGGTAGTTATATTCATCCAGATAAAGATTTGAATCTTATAGTACAGTATCTGCAAAACAATAAAAATGACCAATATTTGTAAAAGATTATCTGATCATAATAAAATTAAAAACAACCATTAAAAGTCTATCTGTATATGGGATGCAAGTCATATTCGCGATTAAGGCCATGGGGTTCCAGCGTTTCTAAACGTCGTATCCATTTAGCTTCCTTTGTTAATAGCATTTTAACACGGTCCCCACCGCAACAAAGTTTTGGAATATTGTCAACTACTTGGAACATTAATTGCTGGACCCCATGACCCTTTTTCGGCAAAATGACTAGATACCGCCTGGTCTAGTTTTTTGAGTTTTACTGCAGATTTGTGCTCACGTATTCTTTAATGGCACGTGATGTCTGTCCCACATATAATCGGCCGCATGGGCATTTTATCACATAAACTACAAATGTAGTATTGCATGTATAAAAAGCATTTATTTTTATCGGGGTGCCCTTCCGTGGATGATGTACTACATCGCCTCTAAGAACGTTAGAGCAAAAATTACATGACAGGCAAGGAAAAGTACCATTATTTCTCGGGCGCAAAACCCGTTCCTCCCTTAGGTTTCCTCCCAAATCTGATTTGACTAGTGTGGATCCAATGGTATTATTCCTTTTATATGACATGAGTGGCATATTTTGAAAAAATTCTACCTCAGGGACCCCATCTCTTAATATGCCCCAATGTTTCCATATCATTTTGGCTACTTCTTGACTCACTGTATTGAATTTGGAAACAAAAGGGATACGTTTTTGATCCCTTTTGTGATGGTCACCATGGAGACTTACATGTGGGTCCTCAATCCCCTCACGTTGCTGTTTAAGGAGACCTGGGGGATAACCTCTCTGCAAAATTTTTTTTCCATTTCATTCAATCTTTCCTGTTGCAAACTACCCTCTGTCACAATCCGCTTGACGCGGACAAATTGTGATTTGGGTAATGATTTTCTAGTTTGGATAGGATGGAATGAATTATAATGGAGTAGATCCAATACATGGGTGGCCAACTCAGCCATAGATTTACTTCTTTCCAAACATGGCCAGCTCTAGAAAGTCCAGTATATGGCATATGGCTTACCTATCCAGGAGGATGCACGTTACAATCAGAATATTCTGATTTCATGGCTGAGACATATAAAAATGACAAATTTATGACATTGCAAAATACCTTTTGGCATCTGCCATTTTCAGCTATGGAATCGTTTGATGCTAAACAACTATGTCACAACTTTACAGGCCTTTCACCAAAAAATGAATACTATATGGATAAATATGCCACTTTCCTACTTATAAAAGTGCTACAGTCTTTATCAGGGCCACAATCAGAAATCACGGGGCCCGTATGACAAAAATTTCTGTGCCCCACCCACCACCATAGGCCCCACCCACCACCATAGGCCCCGTCCACCACCATAGGCCTCACCTACCACCACAGACCCAGCCCTAGAGACCCCACACAACAAAAAGCCATGCAAACATGGGTGCTAAAAACCCATTGGTGACCAGGACCCCCCCTATAAGTTAAAAAAAAATAAGTGGCCAGGGGCCCCCCATAAAAGTTAGAAAAATTTCACTGGTGTTCAGCCACCCATTGGTGGCCAGGGTCCCCCCACAATGTACAACACAAATTGGTGGCCAGCCCCATCTTACAAGTTAAAAAAACATTGGTGGTCAGGGGCCCCATAGAATATTAAAATAAAAACATTGGTGGCCAGCCGCCCCCCTTACAAGTTAAAAAAAAACATTGGCGGCCAGGTGCCTACTTTGGCGCTTTCAAAGGGGGCCTGGCTAATTTGAAAAATGCAGCATAGTTGGGCCCCCCTTTAGGCCCAGTATGACTGTACCCCTTATGCGCCCCTGATGGCCTTTATAATCACAATTTGTTCATCAAAATTCTAATCTTTACTATAAAAACATCTGCTGAACTGTAGTGCATTTTCATATAGTTTTTTGAGATTTCCCCTCATATAGTTTTTTGAGTTTTCCCCTCCTGCAAAAAGCCTTGCTGTTTGTCAGTACAGGTATGAGACCTGTTATTCAGTATGCTCAGGACCTGGGTTTTTTTTTAAGGGATCTTTCCGTAATTTAGATCTTCATATCTGAAGTCTACTAGAAGATCATATAAACATGAAATAAACACAATAGGCTGATTTTGCTTCCAATGAGCATTAATTATATATGAGTTTTGATCAAGTACAAGCTACTGTTTTATTATTACAGAAAAAAAGGAAATAATTTTTTAACAATTTGGATTATTTGGATAAAATGGAGTCTATGGGAGAAAGCCTTTCCATAATTCGGAGCTTTCTGGATAATGGGTTTCCAGATAACAGATCCCAAACCTGTACTGCATTGCCAATAGCTAGCTGAAACCTCGATTTTCAGCTATCTGATTTTAAGTTTACCTGCATTTTACATTTTTTATTTGTGGTCCCACCAGTTTATAATGCATTTCAATTGATGCATTTCCCTGATTTTAAGTAATGTTTTCCCAGATTTTACATCAAAATGTTGTCCTGATGTTCCCAAAAACTGTTTTTTTTTTCCCTCTATGAATTTTATTATTTGTGAAATAAAGAGGTGTAACATACTAACCATATTACAGTATATTTTGCCATGGTTCTGCCTGTAAATGGTCAATTCCAATAGTTTGTCCCTTATAGAGTCCTGCACCAATCACTTATTGCTTTAGGTTGTGTATGTGATTGACAGAGAGTCTTGCACATGCCCTCCATAGTGTAACATTAACACTGCAATGTTAAACCCTTGTTATTAACACAATAAATATTGTATCTCAAAAACAAACTCCTGTGCTTATATACTTTCAGTACTTAAAGAAAAAGTTACTTTAACACATTTCCCTGATTTTACATTTTCCTGGATTTTACACAATTTTTCCCCGGTCCACTGAAAAACATAAAATGGGGGTTCTATTGTATTTTAATAGTCATAGCAGTTTGCCTATAATGCTACATTTTAGGGCTATGGTACATGTTTGTTCTTCTGGCACATGCATACTAATAAACAGTGAAATTACAAAAAGAATTATTCTTTTATACACAAGACACAGACATATGTTCTAATTATACAATATCTCTTGAACGAAATACTTGCTCACTGATATGTGTTCTTCTTTTTAGGGAGTTTGTTGCAAAGCTGAAAACGTACAAACATTTCTATGGGGATCTTCCAGCGGAAGTGTGCCAGCATACTGCTGTTGTGGAAAATGATACCTTCTGCTGGAATGGACATGAGATAGTAGAGAGGTAACTAACAAGGTTTTGAAATTCATTTATAAATACATGGCGCAATGGGGCTGAATGCAAATAACTTTTCAATTAAATTAAAAATGATGAGTTGTGCCTCAGCAGTGAAGTAACTTTGGGGGACTGAACCACCCTGCACACATTTTTAATGGGCCTCTTTCTGCACAAAATCACAGGTGACCTGCAACAAGCTAGCAAAAGTGCAGGTCACTTGCAATGTCACATGTAATGCAACCCCCTCCTGTTTTCTAAGGTGTCCCCCTGCAGGGACTTACCCCTCTATAAATAAGCCAGTGACCCTCAAGATACAACATAGCTGAGGGAAGGTGCAAAGTCTAGTCTAAAAATGTGATGCAACTCCCCCCACTAGGAAGGGGGAGATCTTTGACATAGGTCTCAAAGAAGACCAAAATATATATATATATATATATATATAAATATATAGAAGATGGGACCTATAATCCTACTAGAAAACAATTTAAACATTAAATAAACCCAATAGGCTGGTTGCTTCTAATAAGGATTAATTATATCTTAGTTTGGATCAAGTACAAGGTACTGTTTTATTATTACAGAGAAAAATGAAATCAGTTTTAAAAATTTGGACTGTTTGATTATAATGGAGTCTATGGCAAACAGCCTTTCCATAATTAGGAATTTTCTGGAAAACGGGATTCTGGATATAGGATCTCATACCTATATATATATATATATATATATATATATATATATATATATATATATATATATATATATATATATGGTAGTGATGAATGAATTTGTCCTGTTTCACTTTGCTGAAAAATTTGTGAAACTGCGGGAAAATTGGCAAAACAGTGAAAATTCACAAAAACGCATTAAAGCCAATAGACAACTTTTTTTGCACAAAAACATTGGAGTTTATAGGAGAATTCAACCTGTAATATAAAAAAACCTCCCTCCTACCCTGGGTAAACCCCCCCTCCCTCATCCCCCCAGCCTACCTGCCCCAAATTTTTTACTAACCCCTCTGTGCAGATTCTGGCCTCTGAGTTCACGGCAGCCATCTTCTTTCTTCTGTCTTTTTCGAAAAATTTCGGCGCATGCGCAGTTGGAGCAAATTTCCGGACCCAACCCACTGAAAAAATTTTCGGAAATTTTCGTGACTTTCGGCACACGCGCAGTTGTTCGGGACTCCAAATGTGCATGCGGCGAAAATGCCGTCAAGACACAAAGATTACCGGAGAAGAAGAAGATGGCTGCCGTGAAACATTAGGGGCAGGTAGGCTGGGGGAGGAGGGAGGGGGGTCTACCTAGGGTAGGGGGGAGGGTTTTTTTTATTATGGGTTGAATTCTCCTTTAAGGGCTGTTTTCCGCTGTGACTTTTCCTGTGTGGTACAATTTGGACTCTATGGGTGTATTTTTTGTGCTAACTTTTTTTTTCAGCTCAAAATACAATCCGTTTTATCATGGCAAAATTTTGCAGAGAATTACTCTAGTGTATGTACAATACACTGTGTCCTTTTGCATCTTACATACATAGAAGCAGATAGCAAATCCTGCTTATAACTGGATCTTTCACACATTTCTTTTTAAATTCTCAACATGAAACAAGGTTCTGAATATAACATTGTGCATCTCCTCGGCATGTAACCTTAGGTATTAATTAACCCATACATATAAATCTGACCTAAAACACTACAGGGACAGGGAAAATCAGATCATTCTTTGAAAATGACTCACGCACCAGCGATATGCATCTGGTAATATGGTAAAAACACCTGGAGGATCTGAATGACCTCTATGTGTCCCACTGAAAGATCAGTTTGAGGATTTCTACCCTTTTTCCTTTAACTCAATGCACATTTTTAAGTTTGATACAGTTCTTTTATACAGACCTTTTGTACTGACTGGACATTTTAAAAGAGAAAATATTATCCGGTGGTTACACCCTTTTTTTTTTTTGGTTCAAGTGAGATTTATTGAGAGAAAAAAAAAAAAACAAAAAAAAACAGGATAGTTGTACAAACATTATCACATCTTAATGCACATAAAAAAATGGAACACGACCCAATACGCAGATTGGGTTAAGACAACCTGCAATCTCAGAATCTTGACCATATAGATACATACATGACAATCATAAGCATTGTACCTCAACTTACAGAAAAAAAAATAAGAATTTTCGCTAGTAAAGGGATCTTCTGAACACTGTAAACCCACATTGTTATGGACAGCAATGACATAAACAAATAGCATCTCCCTGAAATGAACTGCATCCTATGATTTGACCTTAAGGCAGTTCGTATCTGAAAAAGTTGTGCGCTATCTTGTAGCGTAGGATTAGTGGGCTGTAACTGAATCAAGCGTTAGGTAATTACTACCGACTCCCTAGGAGTAATCAAACATGTTCCAGGATCCATAGCTGCCAAATAGCTGTGTTAGTCTTAGTAGAACCCTTTCTCTTGGCAATCAGATCCTCCACTTTTTGTAAGTCCTGAACCGACTTCAACCACAGCTGGTAGGAAGGAGGGTCTGGGGCTTTCCAGTGTTGGGCTATGATTTTATGTGCCAAGAAGAGTAATTTGTGAACCATAGTGTGGGCTGGATTCGTTAGAGGAGTTGGGGGGTCCATACCTAGTAAATACCACTTAGGATCCAATGGTATCTCAAACCCTAGCATCCTAGTGATGCGGCTCTGTAACGCTACCCAAAAGGGTACAATTTCCGAGCAAGCCCAGAAAGTGTGTAAAATCGTGCCCTCGGCCTCACCACATCTCAAGCAAGCTGGCGAGATCTCTGGATTAATTTTATGTAGTACTGTTCTTGAGTAATAGGCCCTATGCACAAAGTACAGTTGTAATATCCTATACTTATAAATAGGAGAAATCCGAAGAGGTGTATGGAGTACCTGTACCCATTGTTCATCAGTAAATGGTGAGAGATCTGCCTCCCAACGGTCTCTCACTTTTAGGGAGGATTTTTGCAGATTAGTGGTTTGCAGGGCTTTATAGAAACTAGAAATTTTGTGGCTAGGTTGGTCCTGTCTAAACACCTCAGCCACAGGTGTATTCCGTAAATTAAAATTACCTGGTTTAAGTGCTTTCTTCACTGCCCATCTCATTTTGTGATATGTCAGCCACTGGGATGAGGGGATGGAGAACTGTTCCTGAAGAGTATCAAATGGAATTATACCTTGTTCATTCCATACCTGGTCTAGGCAATAGATCCCAGCCTCTAACCAGATTCTCGGAAATACGAGTTTATCCAACGGGGTCAATTTAGCATTATACCATAAGGTCGTAAACGGGTCTAGACCCTTCGGGTTGGTTAGATGGTGAACCCTTGAGACAATATCTCTTTGCAATCGTAGAAGTGGGTTGGTTTTAGAAAGCATAGAATTTTTTGGGTTTATGGCCGTTAGGGCGTAAAAAGGAGGTAAATCACATTGTAGAATCTCCTGCCACAGCTGATACACTGCTTCCCCTGGCCCAGCGAATTTCAAAGACCACAGTTGTGAGAGTTGTGCTGCCACATAGTACTGGTGCATGTCAGGTAACGCCAGTCCTCCCTCATCCTTCGGTCTACAGAGTGAGGCTAAGGACAGTCTGTTTCGGGAGGTACCCCAGATTTACCGCCTAAAGATAGCAGCCAGGTCAAGAAAGAAGCGGTTTTGTATTATAAGGGGGGTGTGCCACAGTACATACAATAGTTTAGGAGCTATAATCATTTTAATGGTCTGTATGCGGCCCATAGGACCCAGTGGCAAATTTTTCCAAACTTGAAATCTACTCTGAACCCAGTGCAATAAGGGAGCTATGTTAAGATCATAATAAGATGACACCGGCAATGCCACCGTCACCCCAAGATACGTGAATTGCCGAACTTTCAGTAATGGTATATCTGCCCTAATACCATCCCCCACCTCTGGGTCCACAGGGAATATAATTGACTTAGAGGGGTTAGTTTTTAGGCCAGAGATTTCTCCAAAAACCTTAGTTATGTCCAGAAGAGCAGTGAGAGAGGCATGGGTGTCCCCCAAGTAAATCAGCGTGTCATCCGCATACAGCTGTATTTTCTCTTCCCTTCCCCGTATCTGAAAGCCTGAAATTCGAGGATTCTGCCTGACTGCAAGGCCTAACGGTTCGATAGCTAAGGCAAATAATAATGGGGAGAGGGGACACCCCTGCCTCGTACCTCTGGTCAAGGCAAAAGCTGGGGTTAACAATGAGTTAATTCGTAAGGCTGCTGTAGGGGCCGCATATAGTAACTGGACAAGGGAGATAAAGTAAGGCCCAATCCCAAATGCGGACAATACCTTCCATAAATAACTCCATTCTACAGTGTCGAATGCCTTGGCAATGTCCAAGGCTACTATTGCCCTCTGCCCCATATTGGAATGTTCCATGGTAAGGTTAAGCATCAACCTTCTGATGTTATGCGCCGTTGTTTTCCCCGGAATAAATCCTGTCTGATCCTCCGTAACCATATGAGTAACCACTGTCCCCAACCTTCTAGCCAAGATTTTCGCCAAGATTTTTGTATCAGCAGTGAGAAGGGAAATAGGCCTATAAGCTTCAGGTAAAGTCGAATCCTTCCCTGGTTTAGGAAGAAGGATTATGGAGGCTTCATACATGGAGGCCGGGAGACTTTTATGTTGGGAAGCATAGTTATAAGTTTTTAGGAGATGGGGGGCTAGTTGTACAGAGTGAAGTTTATAGAATTCTATAGGGATTCCGTCCGCTCCAGGGGCCTTGCCTACCGGGAATGACCCTATAGCTTCCTGTATTTCTACCGTTGTGATGGGTTGATCTAAAAATTCCATACAGTCTGCTGGGAGCTCTGGGAAGCACAAGCCTGCTAAGAAAGACTCAGTTGCAGTACCCTCTGGGTCTAATTTAGATTGGTACAAATCGGCATAGAAAGCAACCATATGGTGCCTGATCTCTGTGGGGTCGTTAGTAAGGGTGTCATCCCCCACTTTAAGTTGTGTGATCATGGGAGGTGTTGATTGATCCCGAGTTAGCAAAGCCAACATCCTGCCTGCCTTTTCGCCCTGTTCCAGTATCCTAGCCTTCGTGAATAGGTGGCTGTATTGAGATCTGTCCCACATAAGCTTAGCATATTTGTCCTGTAGCTGTTTTAGCTGAGCACAATTCTGGGGTGATGGATTAACCGTTAAAAGGGTCTCCGCCTGCGAGACCTCTAGTTCCACAGAAGTCTGGAGTTGCCTGGCCTGCCTTTTATGTGCAATAATTTCGCTATTCAGGTAACCCCTTAAAAACGCCTTAAAGGTGTCCCAGAGTAGATTACTGTCAGTGGTATGAGCGTTATGAGAAAAGAATTCGGTTATAGCGGATTCATGCCCTTTCTGATTATCAAGTATCGATAGCCAAATAGGATTCAAGGCCCATCTCTTGGTGTGCTGTACTTGATCAACATTAAGCACCAGTTCAAGGGGGGCATGATCTGTTATTCCCCTGGGCAGATACTCAGCTCCCTTCAGGTTTACTAAAGCAGAGCTATTGGCGAAGGCCAGATCTATCCTAGAGAGAACAGAGTGAGATGCCGAGAAGCAAGAATATTGTTTAGAATGGGGGTGGAAATGTCTCCAAACTTCAGTGAGGCCTGTCCCTTTAGTTAGCTCGGCCAAATTAGACTGTGGATCAACCCCCTCATGATGTCTTACCCTGAGCCTATCCAACTTGATGTCTAGCAGAGTGTTGAAGTCACCAGTGGCTATCACCTTAGCTCGTGGGTATTTCGCTATGAAGTGCGGTGGTTACACCCTTAGTGGTAACATAGCATATATAATGATGAGGTATCCAATACATTCAATCTACAAATGATTATTACCTTGATACAGTAGCTACATAAACAATTCTGTGTAACACGTTTTTGGACTATCCAGGCCAACTGGGTTAACATTCAGCTAGTATACTAGATCATGGGTTACACTGGAATCTATCACTTAAGGCAGGGCCTTCGCAAAAGGGAAGTATTGAAGGCGTGGTGTAGTGCTTTACCCAATAAAGAAATGGGCGCCAGGAAGTTATTGCAGTCAAACACAACAAATAGTTTATTTGTCAAAGACAAATGATCCACAGGTTACTTACATTGGTAAAGAGGCATTTGCAGAATATATAGACACACAGCTCAGACAGGTGCATTCCATGAGGCTGTAGTCAAGGCAGTACAACTTCCCTCCAGACAGAAATACCTCACAC
Source organism: Xenopus laevis (assembly GCF_017654675.1). Classification (NCBI taxonomy): domain Eukaryota; kingdom Metazoa; phylum Chordata; class Amphibia; order Anura; family Pipidae; genus Xenopus; species Xenopus laevis. The sequence goes on along the minus strand of NC_054385.1, from coordinate 60,264,839 downwards.
ATGGTCTGGATCCCACCCAGTTGAGTGGTCAGGGAGGAGAACCTAAATCCTGACACCCTATCCACTGTGGTCCCTTCACTGTAGCCAAATCTTACTGCCTGGGAAGCTACTCCCTGCTACACCTCCTTGTTGGAGCACAAAGCTGCTTTTTGTATCTTCCCTCACTGTCTCGTTCTCCTAGATAGTCTATAACATTATAATTCTCACTAGCCTCATTCACGGGGTCACTGTTTCCTGACTTTCACACAAGAGGTTCAGGTCCCTCTAGGGCAAACTGGATTTACTGGGCCTTAGTGTACCCACGTTCCCTGGAAACATCCAGCTGGATCAGCAACCAGAAGCCAAAGAGGAAGCTCTACCCCTTCTTATTATACCAAAATGTGACAGGAGGTGTTCATAGCACCTCGGCCAATAACTAGGATATGTAAATTACAACTAGCTACATGGGCATCTGCCCAGCAACTAGGGAGATCAGGAAGTATAGGGATTTAAAGCCATAGGGGCACATTAACCCTATGGGTCCCTACATATGTAACACCCTCTTGGACACCCCCCTGGGCCAAGGTTTTACATTCTTACCATATAACAGGTCCTGAGTCCCCTTTGCTAAGTGAAAGGGTACTGGGAATTACCTCTCATGTCAGTGCCTCCACCTAATGGAATCCTATGGGTGGCTCCATTAGGAAAACAAACAAACAGTGCTGTATAACAAATATAAACTCTATAATAAAGAGAGAGTGCAGCAAATTAAATATACATTCAAATAACAATGACCCACTACCCTGGGGAACCTGTTGAAGTCCAATCCTGGCACATTCCTGCCAGGCAAAGTCCCACACTCCACTCCTGGTGGATAAAGAGTCTCAGTCCCTTTTCCCCAAAGAGCATTATTTTCCCCAGGTACCACTTCCTGCCCAAATACCTCTCTGGCTGGACAGAGGTAATTTGCTCCCACGTGGCAGGCACAGCAACAAAGCCTGTTTTACAAACAGGAGACACTCTGGATCCTTTCTTTCTCTACCCTTCTTGGGCACAACTCACACAGGGATTCACACAAATGGGTAGGCTCGTCCAGAGCTGGAACAGGCATCCACAGTGATGAAATCCATTCAGCGAAGCACACACAGCTTGCTTTATCCTAATTGCATAGTTCCCAGCACTTTCTATAGTGCGAGCACACAAATTCCTCCTCTGCTGAAAAACAGCTCCCAGCACTCTCAATAGTGTGAGCATACAAAGTCCTCCTTTACTGAACTACAGCTCTCAGCACTCTCCATAGTGGGAGCACATAAAACGGCATCTAATCTCTAAACCTACATGGTTGAGCTTACCAGGCTCTGGAGTACCTTGCCTCAAGCCCGCAGGGCTATCAAACTTATTTTTATCCCTTAGATCTTGCCAGTTCTAAATCACTCTCCTAGGTGAAGTAGGAATCAGCAATGGCAGAGTGAGCCCTCAGGTATCTGCCATACACACTGCACAGGGACAAGGCTTAAGTTAAACATGTAGCTGCACAGGCAGGGGAATTCCACTATGTGGTTTCACATTTTAAGGAACAAATGGGAATTAACCCTCTGTATCCCTACAAAATTATGCTTCTTAATAGGCATGGAAATTACCCTGTTGTGTTCTCCATCAACATAATATTTTGCCTACCAGTGATTTACTACGGGTATTTTTAAGCTCCAAATATAGCTGATCTATAGCTTATAACGTCTGTCTGTAGGGAGTCATAGTAGTTGTAGGGTTAAAGAGATGACACGTTTCTATAAAAATCATAGGAACGTGTCAGTATCAAGTATGTGCTGCTCCCTGAATAGTTCCCCCTCAAAGTCCCCCTGAAAGGCGCCCCCCCAGCCCCGCGAACCTGCATAAACCCGACCCTTTGACACTGCTAAAGGATCTTTGGTGCTGTTTCAGTGACGCTGGCCTGGGGGAGGTGCGATCCTTCCATAGGCTAATTACGAATGAAAACAGGACTTCCGCCTATGGAAGGATCGCTCCACCCCAGCCCAGCGTCACTGAAGCAACACGGAAGATCTGTTAGTAGTGTCAGCCAGTTTGCTGCACCAAGGTTCGCGGGGCTGGGGGTGGCTTTGAGGGGGGCTTTGCAGGGGAATTTTGCAGGTGCAGCACATACTTGATACTGACACGTTCCTATGATTTTTATAGGAACATGTCGGTATCGCTTTAATGCATCACAATCACACAACACAGACATAAGTCAACCAGATGGCCTAATTTGCCAAATGTCTTCCCAACATTTTAAGCCCCTGGTAACAAACCTATAAGGATTATTTATATCTTAGATAGGATCAAGTACAAGGTACTCTTAGATTAATACAGAGAAAAAAGTTTTGATTTCAGTTTTAATTATTTGATTAAAATGGAGATGGCATTGCTGTAGTTTTCTGAGATTTCTGGATCACTGGTTTCCGGATAACGGATCCCATACCTGAATACCATTCCATCTATCACCCATTATGTGTGAAAAGATTATTTTAGCATATACCTTCATTTCCTATAAACACATTCAGTCAAAAAATTAAGGGTTTACACCTGCCCTACAACAACAAACGTATTTTGGGAAAAGCCTGTTTTAACATGGCAGATGTTTGACAATTTTTCTTGGGTAGGTTATCAGTAGAAAGCTTTTTGTTGGAGATTGTATAAAATGATATGAATATATAGCAGTTGGTGAAGGCTAAGGCTCCCTCAGTTCTCATTATTCTCCAACTATGCCATTCAAAACTTTGGCTAAAAATTCATACATAAAGAAAACCTCTGTCATAGGAAAAGAATTGTAAGATAAAACATTATGGTAATTTATAAATTTTCTAAATAGACAAACAAAAGATTTCTGGATAAAAAAAAGCCACAGAATTCTGGACAGTCCTGTCCCAAAGTAGTTACAGATGTTGCCAGATTTGGGAAGGAGAACATGCTTTCATTGCAGTTTTTCCCTCCTGACTATATTTTTTACCACTGCATTCTTGCACACATAGACAAACACAAGAGCCACATGATATGATAATAATAAAGAAAACCTCCATCGTTGCAGCTTGTGGGACATTGTTTGTCAAATTCTGGCTGGGGCAGATTAACTTGTGGTCTGAGTTTTAAAGAGAAGATGAAGTGTTTCTTTTCCACTTGGCTATAATGTACACTTATTTTGCTGAAGAGTTGATTCTACTGCTGTGTAAGAATGACCGTGTCTAAATTAAAAGGATGTCCCAAAGAACAGATATAAGCAGATACTTGGTTGCCAGCAACATCTCACAGTGTTGACTATTGCATTACTAAGGGTGTAACTGTTCCAAAGATTCTTTAATAAATGGGCAAAGCTGGCATATGTACTGTGTGTATAGAGAGAGAGAGAGAGAGAGAGAGAGAGAGCGAGAGAGAGAGAGAGAGAGAGAGAGAGAGAGAGAGAGCGAGAGAGAGAGAGGATGTATTAAATTTAAATCCCAGGTGCTCCTCATTATTGTAGATAATAGAAGATATTAGGAGCTAGGGATGCACCGATTCGGTTAGGGATTCGGCCGGGATTCCGCGTTTTTCGGAAGGATTCGGATTCGGCCGAATTCTTCTGCCCGGCCGAACCTAATCCAAACCCTAATTTGCATATGCAAATTAAGGCCGTGGGAGCGAAATTGTGTGACTTTTTGTCACAAAACAAGGAAATAAAAAATGTTTTCCCCTTCCCACCCGTAATTTGCATACGCAAATTAGGATTCTGATTCAGTTCAGTATTCGGCCAAATCTTTCGCGAAGGATTCAGGGGTTCGGCTCCTAATGTCTTATATATACAGAACAGATATCCCCTTAACATTGCAGATCCTTTACTTGAATCAGCTGACTCTACAATGTAAATATTTTACATTAGTTTTCCATTTGTCTTGGGATGAAACTGCCAGCTTTATCAGATACAATTTTATTGTGGTGTCCTATACAGGGGTGGGTTTTAAGGTTCTGCTCTGACATATCACTATGTGATACATGAAGACTGATGCTCTGTAAATAGATTCAACATATTTCCAAGTGAATATAAAATTAGGGTATTCAAAATGTTCAAAAGCCAAACAGTTTTGCAATATACAAATAATCTCTATCTGATCTCCAAATTTTGTTGATATGCATGTTGAGTATGCAGCGTGTTTAGCATTCAGGAAGATTTGTTATTCCTGCGCACATCTAATTTCCTGGACAGAAAGCTGGAATCTATTCTTCCAGACAAAACAGAGACAAGGTTAAGCTCACTTGCTTTCCTCAGCTTGTCTGTGAGCAATATCTAATTCATCCTTTCAAAACATTAAAATGTTTAGATCAGCATTTTTTAATCATGATAGGATCACCAGGGGCCTATTACCAATTATTAGTAATTTAATATATTGTTGTGTTAAATTTCTCTAACTATATAACTTTGCAAATTATTCCCTTATAAAAGACAGTTGATAATAAGACAGTTGTATGGTATGGTACAAATATCTCCATAGTCTGAGAATAATGTACTCTTAAATGGGAATTGTCCTTGAAAAAGATGTCACCATACTTTATTATTAATATATTATTATTATGCATTATTATTCTTTTTCTTCGTTGGGTTTCAAATGGTATATTTGTGTGCTTAGACATACATTTTGTTGTGTTGTCAAGCAATTAAACCATGCTGTTTGTCAGTAGCTCATTGCTGTTATCAGCCAACCAGAACTGATAAAATCTCTCAGCAACTCACAGCATGGGTGGGTTACGTGCAGTCTTGTTAAAGGGGAACCATTGCTTATTGAAAATTTCATTTAAGCTTTGTCATACTGAAATAATAAACTTTTTAAATATGATCAATTCAAAATTCTGTACTGTTTCTGAAATAATCAAGTTTATCTTCAGCATCTGGTGCTCTGTTTCTCTTATTTCAGTATGATGAAGTTTATATTAAATTTTCATTTTTGCAATAGTTGCCCTTTAAATATATAACTGTAAGAACAAATAATGAAGATTGTTTGTGAAACAGACATAGTTTAAGGTAACTACAGTTGCTGTGGTACAGTAATGTTGCCTAATCGTAACTGCGTAGAATTTGTGGTTACTTCTTCTTCTGGAGGAAATTTTCTAATATTTGCCTCTCATACTATTGGATCACAGTTCTCTACAGGGAAAGTTTTAGTCAGTTTGTCCATCAGTGTATGTTTGTACTGTTTGCTCACCAAAAAGTGACTTCCATTCAGGTTCACTTGTCAAAACCCATAGCCAATATGTGCTATCTGACCATTCATATATATAAGGCCATATTGATCAATATTCAACTCTTGAGCTTTTAGAGGCATTAACCTCAGCAGCAAATTAGGGTTATATATCAAAGGTCTCTTCTACCTCGAATAGACTCACAACTCGTTTGCTTATTTTTGAAAAAAAAAAATAATTTAAAAAACTCTACGGAATGCAATCGGGGGGAAAAAACTCAAATACTGTACCTTCAATTAATCGAATTTTTGAGCACAAAGCATCGGAAAAAACTGAAAATCATCAAGGCTAAAAACATCTCCAAATGGTTCAAGGGACTTCTGTCATTGACTTCTACATGACCTCGACAGGTTTTAGCTGGAGTATTTTTGGATTGGAGATATTTCCAACCTTGGGGCATAATACGTTTTTTTTATCCCGAAAAATTCTAATTTTTACTGAAACTACCCCAGAAAATTTTCATGACAACACAACTCAACCTTTAATAAATAACCCCCTAAATGTAGCACAATATATATATATATATATATATATATATATATATATATATATATATAGTTACAATAATGAATTTAAGTGAAAAATTTTTTGGGGAATTTCTTTATTACATTGATGGGAAACCTATTTTTTTTGCAGGATATACTTTACCGTCTTTTACATATATGCTAGTCTCTTCTCTTTAATTGTCTAACATTCATGGTAGGTAAAGGATTAAAGAGTTAGTCATCCCAAGTCCTCGCCGCACTGCTCACAGTACACGCCTCTCTGGGGTAACCCTACTTTGAAACAGTTCACCACTATTCCGGATCCTCACTTGTGGGCACGGCATGAGGTCAGATATATTTTTGATATAATGCCAGAGGGCACACTTCTCTCCTTTCAGGAACTGACACATACCTTCTCTTTGCCACCTGCGATGTCTTTCAGGTATATACAACTGCGCCATGCTGCGGAGGCTCAATTTGGTGGCCTTACCGTGGATGTTACTCCTGGAGCTATAGAAAGTTTAGTGCATACAGTAGGCCTGGGGAAGGTACTGTCTCTATTTTATGCCCGACTGATGCTTGCTAGTAGCACGTACCTGCCTAAATTGTTTGAAAAATGGCAGCGCGATATCCCACAGCTTACTAGTGAGCAGTGGGAAGATATTCTTGAAACAACCATGGAGGGGGTCATTAGCAGCCGGGATAGATTAACCCAACTTAAATACCTGCACCGTATATATTTTACCCCACAACGACTGCACAAGATTAACCCTAACATAAGTCAAGAATGTCCTAGGTGTCAGTTCTCCCCAGCAGATTTTCTGCACTTAGTGTGGACTTGCCCAAGGTCTCAACGATTTTGGGGAAAAGTGGCAGAATGTATACATGATAGAACAGGAATGTCTCTCCCACTTGACCCCATGGTAATGCTACTTAATCAGGTGGAAGATGTGTCACCCAAGCGTGGTCAGAGAACATTGGTCACTTTACTGTGCATGTATGCAAAAAAGACGATAGCTATACATTGGAAATCGGACAGGGGCCCAAAATTCTCAACATGGGAGAGCCTGATCGAAAAAGCAATTCCTTATTACAGATTAACATACCTTCGGAGGGGCTGCCCCCAGAAATTTGACAAAATATGGGCGATATGGTTGGACCTGGAAGGTGCTCAAGACTCCTGTTAAGGGTAATTTATCTTATATTGCATGGTGTACCAATATTATTGGACTAGGGTATGCATGTAGTACTTGTGAATAACTGACACTGCAAAAGTTGATTTGTTTCTGTTTATTGCTGGCATTTCATACTTTATTGTTCATTGTACAACGTATACTGTTCAGTGATATGGTGTTAAGTGTGTACATTTGAATCTAAATAAACACGTATTGTTAAAAAAAAAAAAAGAGTTAGTCATAGAGAGATTTATTTTCCTTTGCGCAATTGCCCACAGTTACAGTCAATACAGAACATCCTCTCTCGGTGCCCCATGATGTTTGAAAGCTGTCATCTTCTACTTCAGAGCTTCCAGTCATATGTATCATGACTCCTGCTCCATCAGTTTATTTTTAAATCACCTCAGGCAAAGGAAGCAGCGTTGTCATCCTCTCCTCTGTATTTGATTTAGCCCCTGGAAACATATTCAGATAACTGTAAGGCTGATGGCACTCAGGTCACTTTCTCTGCTGCTATTTTTCAGCCAGTGGAGCTCAGACCAAAATTAATGCCACCCATTCTTGACTTTTTTCCTATAAAAAAATCAAAACTTTCAAAAATGTTGAACCAATATTACTCTTTGAAGAATCTTTCCTTTAATCTAATACTCCATTGGCCTGATTTACCAACTTGCAAAAAAACTGACATTTAAAATATAGATGTACATTTAAAGTTACCTATAGGTCGTGTTGATTGTTTTTTGCTGAGAGGTTAGTTTTTGTAAGTAATTGTTAGTTGAAGTTCCTAAACCTGACTGTTTTGACAACCTGACTGTCCCATCTCAGCCTGTCAGTTAAAGTTTCCAACGGACTCCTGCTGCACAAATATGGCAGCCCCCTCATACAGGAACATAGGGGAATTAGACAGGTAATGTAAAAGCATTGTGCAAATACTTTATGGTAAAGTTATAAGTAGCTTTCAAAGGCAATATTATGATAAAAGTTTAATTTCTGCTGTCAGTATCTATTTAAGTGGAACTGGAGATGAGGTGTTGTTAGCATAGGAGACAGTGAATGATCGGTTAGAAAGGTAAGAAAAAAGCCAAAATTGAGCCTGGTTATGGATGCCATGTGAATACAGAATCTGCATCTGGAGAGAGTGGCCAACCGTATTAAATGCAGATGATAAGTCAAGGAGGATAAGGATGGAGAAGTGACCTTTGGTTTTGGCGACCTGAAGATCGATTGTATCTCTGCACAACACAGTCTCAGTTTAGTGACCACCCGGAAACCAGACTGCAGAGGGTCCAAAAGGGTGTGTAGAAAGTTAGTAATACGGGATAACACAATATGTTCTAGGAGTTTAGAGGCAAGTCGTAGAAGTGAGACTGGACGGTAATTTGACAGACAGGACTGGTCAAGCGTGACCTTTTTAAGAATAGGCTTTACACAGGCCTGTTTAAAAGGGAAGGTTCCAAAAGCTAGAGAAGAATTGAAGATGTGAGTAAGTAGTGGTGTAAGCTCTGCAACACAGTGTTTCAGCAGAGAAGAAGGCATAAGGTCAAGGGGCAAGTTGTGAGTGGGGAGGACAAGAGAAGCTTGAAGACATCAGACATTGTTATATACTATATATGGCATATTGCACCTAAATTTTGCTCAAAGCACTTTGTCATGCTGTTCACTGGTAGCAAAGCTAATGGGCATGCCAAGATACTGTAAATGTCAACTTAAAATAGTATATGAGACTTGGGACACTTTGTAAAGGGGCAGAGTAATGCCTTTGGTCTGCAGATTCCTTACTTTCACCATCTACTTGTCTGGATAAGAGGGCTCTCACTGTATACAACCACTCATAACCCTACTCCCTACTGCTCAAAATATGACCTGAACTAACCAATCCACCTTAAAGTAGCTGACTCTTTCTTCTAAGCCCCACTACATTTTTTTATTAACTGCCTAAGGAAGAACAGAGAATTAGCAGTTATTCGGCTATTCAGCACTGTAACACGAGTTTCCCATTGATGTAGCAAAACAACTGACCTACGATCCCATGGAGCTCTGCAAAAGTCGAATCCCAGAGCCTGAGAGACTAACCCTTAAAATAAGGTTAGCAGATCAAATGAAAATTACAGATATCCCAGCTATAAGGGCTGCACTGATTGCATTCCATTTTGGTGCAGCCCAGCAAATTACATTTATTAGACGTGTCCCTGATTTTTCAAGTGATGTTTTATCCTTAACCAACAGCTATGTTTATGTGTGCAGAGCATGTTCCATTCATTTGCAAACATGACATTTTCTAACTAATCAAAATACTGCAAGCTGTTGGAGCATTTAGTATACCTCAATAGATTCTACCATGCTTTAGGTAAACAAATACGTTGCTTTCAAATTCCCACAAGTGCTAGAACATCTCTTTGATCTTGAAAGGGAAATGTAATTAAAAAAAATGAATGTCTGTAAATCTGGTGTAGCAACAATTCTTTGGCGTTTCTAGATTGTTGTTCACTTTTCATCTGTACTTGTTATCCCCTTCCTTTTGATGGAATTACACAGTCTGGCAGGAATCAGCCCTCAACTTTATTGTAACTCTCTAAACAAATATGGTACCTGTTATCCAGAATGCTTGGGATCTGGGGATAACGGATCTTTCCCTAATTTGGATCTTCATACCTTAAGTCCACTAGGTAAATCATGTAAACAAAACCAATAGACTGGTTACTGTTTTATTATCACAGAAAGAAAGAAAATCATTTTTAACAATTTGGATTGTTTGGATTAAATGGAGTCTATGGGAGATGCCTTTCTTTAATTCTGAGCTTTCTGGATAATGGATCACATACCGTATTCTCAGTAAGGCCATGTCCATAGGTTTTTATTTTTTACTGTTTTTCTACTGACTCTATAAACTGTTCTGATTTGCTCAAATAGTTGATTTTAGTTGATTCTTATCTTTGACCCTGCTGAGACCAATCCCTGAGTTTCATAAAGGACAGCTGTTAGAATTGACACATTAGTAGCAAATGTAGCCAACTTTAAACACCCATACTGAAAAATGTCTTTTGGAAGATGAACATCCTTTTTGAAATATAGCACACAAATTCCTATTAAGCGAGATTGCAAAAACAGAAGATTTTATCCACATCTGCACATGAAATAATCAGAAGGTGCCAAACCGTTAAAGTGTCATTTAAAGTGAAAGCAAGCTGGAAACACAATAGTTAAATAGTACATGTTTCCTGTGTGTATAATAATACATGGAACCTCAGATATTCCCACAGACACAAATCAATCTGTTTTATTTGTCATTATAACTTCTTTAGCGTCTGCATTTTTGCAAATTCCCCTCGGATTGTTTAATGCATAGTTTAATGTGTGTGTTAGGATTTCAACATCCCGCCACTTGTTTCTCAAGAGGGCTGATATTCTGTCTGCCAAGGGTGAGGCTGTGAAAGTCAGATCAGGGCAAGCTCAGAATTCCCATACATGGGAAAGAATTTGGTGATCCTGCACAGATCCTAAAGACCAGCCAAGCAAATGCTAGGGTTACTGTTTCAATGACTGAGCTTCATACAGCTTATGTTCTTTAAGGCACTGAAGAATTTTTCAAACCTCCCTTTGAAGACTCATGTTAGCACAATATTTTGACCTTGATGCCAACCATGAGAGATGGTGGCCCTCCACCTGTTGCTGAACTATAATTCCTATACTGAGTGCAACAGTGAAACAAAGGCTGAAAGGCCACTGAATGGGCATTCCTGTTTAAAAGTACTGTTAAATGTAACCCCATCCTTGATTGTTCTTAAAATGAGTTTCTTCATTTGATTGTCAGTGTGCTTCCTCCTCCATCTCCTCTTCCTTCTGGCCATCATGCCTTCCATATGCATAAGTAAGGGTTCCTGGTTCTCCATTCCACATCTCAGCAGGCTATAATGCCCCTTCTAGGTAGTAGTAGTAATAATCCTGGAATGCGAAGGAGCTGGTGGCAGTTTAGGAGGCACTTGGCTGACCATGCTGTTTTTACTGTAATACTTCCCTGGGCACCTTACTCATGGAATAGTCGCTGACAGAGGCAACTTACAGCTGGAAGAACAGAACTGTCATTATTATCATCAGCATGTTACAGTGCATACTGGACAGCTGTGTATCACAAAGCTCTTGTTAGCTGCTATTAATATCACCAGCTGTCCCAGTATAATGCGACGCTTACAATTACTGTTGGTTCGACGCTAAACAAGTTTTTAACACTTCAACTGCCTACATCCTCTGCTTGACAAATGATTCTCTTGTTAGCACGGTATGTGACTATAATCCATTTTAAGCTCTATCGAGCAGTGCCCTTTTTACTGATTCTATTTGCATATGTAATCTGTTCAGTCTATACATCCTTCTGTTGTACAACTCTGCAGAATATGTTATTGTTTTACAATAATAATCATTTTTGCACACTTCTCGAGCATGCAGAGCTGTGGTGCTAAAGACAATGACATCCTTAAAAGAAGCCATCCCCACCTCTATCCAATCACAGTACCGTAACATAGTTGACATGTTTCTTAAGGGTGCTCCAGGAATGCTGATGCTCCATGATTTAGAGCAGTGATCCCCAACCAGTAGCTCGCGAGCAACATGTTGCTCTCCAACCCCTTGGATGTTGCTTCCAGTGGCCTCAAAGCAGGTGCTTATTTTTGAATTCCAGGCTTGGAGGCAAGTTTTGGTTGCATAAAAACCAGCTGTACTGCCAAACAGAGCCCAAATGTAGGTAGCCAATCTACATAGGGACTACTAAATGGCCAATCACAGCCCTTATTTGGAACACCAGGAACAGTTTTCATGCTTGTGTTGCTCCCCAACTACTGTTACTTCTGAATGTTGCTCACGGGTTCTAAAGGTTGGGGATCCCTGATTTAGAGAATATATTGCTCAGTGGTTTGTCAACTATTTGCTCTACATTATTACTGCTATGTATTTTTAGAGTGCCAACAAATTTATATATTTACATAATTACATACATTGCAACTTATACAAAAAACAAAGAGGGCCCTGTCCAAAAGAGCTTGAATTCTAAAAGTCTTGCATTTAGTGTGCCCATCTCTTTTATAAAGAGAACATCAAAAATTTAAAGGAAAAGGAGCTCCAACAGATTGATGCCGTCAGAACCTTTTATCAAGTGTGACATCACTTCACATTCAACAAAGTTATAAAACTGCAGATTTGTGTAATAAAATGACTGGCATCATCACTGTTACAAGTTTGCACCAGTAAAAATTAGCAAAGCAACTATTTAGTAGTGGTTTAACTAGTGTGTTATAAATAGGCCTGTGCCTTATCTCCCTCATATAACTATACACTGCTTATTGAGAACAGGATCTGGACATATGAGCGAGCCTGACTGAAATTGCTTGGAGAAAAATAAGCGCAAACTTGCTCCATCTTGAAATTTGCATTTATTATTAGGTTTCTTCAGAAGTGTGCCAATGTCCAGCCTGGGAGACAGTGTTCCCGTTAACTGATATTCCATGGTAAACTGCCATGCTACTATTGAGATAGGACATTCTGCGTTCATCTTGATGCTTTGTACAGCATACGATTGAGAGGGGGATATGTAATTTAAGGCATAAAGGGGAAAACATTATATTCTATATTAGTGGTAACACTGCAAATTTTAATTACTTTTTTAGGCCTGATTAAAGGTGGCATGTATTCTTTTCACACAAGAATACAGACTTTTTCAAGTAAAGATTTTATTACATACACTGTGTACTGGTGCAAATGATAAAATGTGCTTGCTTTCTTTCACTATAACTACTTTTTGGGTTCATGAAAGCTATTTTATATTTCACCAAAGAAAAAATTGTTGTACAGGTATGGGACCTGTTATATAATATGCTGTGGACCTGGGGTTTGCCGGATAATGGATCTTTTTGTAATTTGGATCTTCATACCTTAAGTCTACTAGAAAATCATGTGAACATTAAATAAACACAATAGGCTTGTTTTGCTTCCAATAAGGATTAATTATATCTTAGTTTGGATCAAGTATAAGGTACTGTTTTATTATTACAGAGAAAAAAGATTTGAATTATTTGAAAAAAAAAAAAGGAATCTATGGGAGATGGCCTTCCTGTAATTCGGAGCTTTCTGGATAACAGGTTTCTGGATAACGGATACTTGTACTTATTTTCACATCCCCCCAGAGCTTACTATCTGTCATTGTAAGAACACATGGGCCCTACTAGTAAACTAGAGTATGCTGAGGCAGCAGTCATGTGTTGGTTAGCTTGTTTGTGTTATTGTCCTATGCACAATATTGCACCTGCTATCTATCAACATGGTTTAAAGCCCCTGTTTATGAGCCTTTCAGGAATTTATACGTTTCCAGCTTAGTTACCACTCACTGTGAGAGATATGAACAAAGCATTTGGTTGTCGAAGCTTCAGGGATCAAATTAACAATTTAATTTTCGAAAGGCTAAATTAGGAACATTATGGGTGGTTTACAGTTGTGCATCAGTGATGCCTGTCCCTGGTTACAATCTGTTTTGTCTATCACCAAACTACGTTCAGTTATAGCTATTGTTCAGCAGAACAGAAAAGTTTTCTTAGTCCTATGACCCCTTGGTAGGTGTTGTAGGATAATCACCTCATCTCTTTAAAATTAACTATATATTGCATCCCCATCTGCCATTGATTTATCAGTAAATAGTTCAGATACATTCTACAGACTGTAATACTGCACAGCCATGCTATATGCCTCTGAATATCTTGCTATTTAGCCATGGGGTGTGCACATTCAAATAAAGAGTAGTGATGGGCGAATTTATTCACCAGGCGCGAATTTGCGCGATTCGCGCGATTCTAAAAACTGGACGCCGGCGTCAAAAACAGGCGCCGGCGTAAAAACAAACGGGCTCCGGCGTCAAAAATGGGCGCCGGCGCCATTTCGCAAATTTTTTGCAGTTTCGCGAATTTCGCGAAGCGAAACGCCGCAAATTCGCCCATCACTAATAAAGAGGTGTCAATCCTAAATTTAGGTAGTTAAAATAAACCCTAAACCAACACATAATTAAATTGAAGAATCTTGCTACAAAGTACTTCAAAAAATGATTACCTTTATTTAAATGGACTGTTTAACAAAAGCTATATATAATACCAAGGAGTCCCCATTCTGTGCCGTGTGGCATGGTACTAAATGAAAACATAAGTTTGAACCCCCCTGGATTCCACCTTCAACTCACCTTACAACCACTGGCTTCACATGTCTATCTGTGTCATCTGGGATGGAACCTAAAAACCATCATACTCCTAATCTTCCTAACCTTCATAGGGGCATAAAATTAGGGGTGACCTGTTCACCAAAGACAATTTGGCTGCACAATGGTAGCAAGCTGTTTTGGGATCTTATACCTAAAATTTTTCAGAAAGAAAGAAGATACTCTGGTTCAAAAACAGTTTGTGAGCCACAGGCTGATGAGGATCCCTGCTGTAACCCAATTGTGTGGCCTTTCAATCTGCCTCTTGTTCTTTGCACACATTACAATGATAGCACATAAGGTTCATTTATGCAGTCTTTGCGTAGGTTACATTTTCTTCTATGAAAACCTACCTAGGAATTCGGCAACCTTCAGAGGGTAAAGCCTGTGAACTGTTAATGTGGCGCACTCCAAAGCCATCTTGTAATCTTGGCATATGTGGGCGAGGAAAAAACATGCTAGCCAACACATGGCAGATATTTGCTATCCATCACCACATCAAAGCAAGCTGCACATGTGAGCAATAAGGTCAAGGGCGTTTGTGGAATATCTCAATTTGCATGCCTGATGCGTCGGGACAAGTATTTAGACACAGTGATTGAAATGTTTGCTTATCAAAATGAAAAAAGCTTTTCTTTTAAGATGTGGAATACATTACTGAATTGCAGACTGGTACAATTCTATTATTTCAGAGATTCCGAAACACTGACCTTGCAGCTGTCTGATGGAATACAATTGCCAGCACAAAACCGTTCTTAAAGCCAAATGATTTTTTAATTGAGCATTTATGTGCTGTTTTTTTTGGCAGCAGTTCTGCTTTATGTTGGTTTAGTATTGAAACCCTACCATGTTTAACCAAGGGCCTCTACTAAGTAAGCCCTATAGTACTATTTATCATACCATTTTAAACTTTGATCATAGCCTTTGATTGTGGTATTAATAAACCATTTTGGATCATCTAAAACAGTACACAGTTGCAATTTGTATATATATATATATATATATATATATATATGAGTGGCCTGTATCCAAATGATTTGTCCTTTTGTGACCAGTTCATTATTAAGTCTAACAGGCCTGACTGGAGGTTTTTTTGGTGTTTTTTACTTTTATTTGACTTCTTAGTACATTGAAGGAGTGCTACTAGGAGGACAGTTCAGCAGTGTAGGCAAATTGACTGTCTTTGATGAGGATAAATGAGATATTTTATTATAAAATGCACAGTTTCTAGTTTACATATATCACAGCATGATACAGTGCTTAAGAACATCAGCTTTGCTTTTAATACCGTGCTGACTGTATGGCTGTAAATAAGGGTTCTTGTTCGTTTTAATGAAATGTTTGTGTACAGGTCTGAGCAAGTGCTGAATATACATGTGAATACAAATTTTCCTGTGATCTCTGCTCTCAGTGCTGGTATCACAACTTTTGCACTGTAACTAACAATAGCTAGTATAACTTAATAAATGGGAGCAGAAACATCCAATAACAAAGGGATTGATTGGTATATTAGAATAAAGGCTTAATGAAGAAATATATCTCTGTTGTTGCTCTTATGTGCTCATAACAAATCACAGCAGGCTTTTAAAGGAATAACATGCCATATATATATTCTATAACTATGCATATAAAAATCTTGCATAGGCCAATCCATTCAACGGGAGGTAACTTTAAACTTCCTTTAAACTACCTTCCATTAAAGAGCCAATAAAACTCACAAATTGCATTACAAATGAGCATGCCAACTACAGTACATCACACATATATACTGTATAACATAACTTATCCTACATTTCCCATGCATCCTTCAGTGTCCACAGCAGAGCATTATATGCCCCAGCACCAAAGAAAAACACTAAATCACTGAAAAGTGTTATGCTACAAAAATTGCACCACATATCCCACAATAGCTGGCAATAGAACCCTTACCACCTGGCCCTGAGCAGGTATTAATGTGCTGGTATCTAGAGTGGTTTGTGTTCAGTGGTGCTTATTCCTTGCACTGGATACAACACAACACTGTATACAACACAATAATGTATACAATAGAGCCCTCTGAAGTGCATATTCCTTCATGTCTATAGCTGTGCTTTTAGTACAGGTATGGGATCCGTTATCTGGAATCCCATTATCCAGAATGCTCTGAATTACAGAGAGTTCCCATAGACTCCATTTTGTCCAAATAATCCAAATTTTGAAAAATTATGTCCTTTTTCTCTGTAAAAATAAAACAGTTCCTTGTACTTGATCCAAACTAAGATATAATTAATCCTTATTGGAAGCAACACCAGCCTATTGGGTTTATTTAATGTTTACATGATTTTCTAGTAGACTTACTGTAAGGTATGAAGATCTAAAGATCCGTTATCCAGAAAACCCCAGGTCCAGGAAGTGCCAACATATTCCGCAGTTTCTAGATTTCATAAATCTAACTGCAATAAAGCAGTATACATTGTACTACATTTGAATGATTGCCTTCTCCCTTGCCTTTTCAGTTCACAACATAATAGAATAGAACATCTGGTCAACCTTAACACAATACCTAGCATATATCTTTATTGAATGGCTTATGTTACCCTGAATATGGTCCTCTCTGCTCCTGTTTTAAGTCAGATTCAAGGGGATATCTGTTGCACATTTAATAGATTAAAGTCACAAAGATAATTTTTTAGCAGTTTGAGATGCTCCGTCTTTTAGCTTGGTAAAGGGCAGTTGAATTACAGAAATGCATCTTCAGATATTTGAGCCACTGATTTGCTGAGGGAACTGACTCACAAGCAGCCAACTACTTTCTGCCTATAAAGCTGAAGTGTCTTGATTGTAATTTCTCAGAGGCTGATAAATGGAAACTGCTAAAAACTCATACACAGTAATGAATTACTCGAGAAACTTTGTTCTATTTTGGAAGTCTTTCTGGAAATTTTTGGGAGACTTTTTCTTAATGTTTAATCCTCTTTGAAGTCACCAGTATAACATAAGACTTAGCCTATATGCTTCACCAAACCCCTAAGCATTTATGTTTTTTGATTTTCTGGGATCTCTTTCTCTTTGTACCTTTTATAAAATAAACTGTAGAACTAGAGCCCTTTGAGCTCCCCTGGGCAGCAGGAATAGATATTCATATTCATGGAAGCAGTTACCATATTGCTGCTGTCATAACTTACACGAGTGCCGGCCTGCACAGTGCACGTCGAAGCAGTAAAAGCCATGTTGCCTGAAGCAATCTGGTGTGCTGCAGTTTGTTTATTCTTTAGATTTTTAATGAGGTGGGACAACATAAAAAAGATATATAGATATTTCAGGCTCAAATGCTGTTGGGTGTAACCCTCATAAAATGTGATGTCATATAATTGAAGTTCTCAGGCAGGTCATAGGATTTTTAAAGCCTCTTGTGAGCTGACAGATAAAAAGCTTTGATCTGGAATGCACCACTGTACAAGGGCAAAGGCACAAGGCTGAAATCTTTCCTTGTACTGGAAAACAGACATCTTGCTTTCATATAATAATGGCATAGCAGACGTGTTTTTGTTGCTGCAGAGTATCTTTAGCCTGATTTGGAATTTCCCAATTTTAACGATTACCCTCCATTTTCCCCAGACTCAGCCCACCAATAAAGACAAAGCAATGAGTATAGATCAAGTCGCTTAATGGGAATAAAAACACAAAAAGTTACTTCAGACAGAGCAACACAGTGCTAGATGGACTGCCAAGTGTAATAGTGCAGTGGCTCCTAGTACAAGTACAGGGACCCGCTATCTAGAAGGTTTATGACTTGGCGTTTTGTGGATAAGGGATCTTTCTGTAATTTGGTTCACCGTACCTTAAGTCTGCTAAAATTCATTTAAACATTAAATAAAACCCATAGGATTGTTTTGCCTTCAGTAAGGATAAAGTATATCTTAGTTGAGATCAAGTACAAGGCAATGTATTATTAATATAGAGAAATAGGAAATCATGTTTAAAAAATGTGTATTATTTAATTAAAATATAGTCTATGGGAGATGGCCTTCTGTAATTTGACTTTTTGGATAATGGGCTTCATGGATCCTATACCTGTACATGTTTCAGACCCAGGTCTAATGTTATCCACTTCACAAAACATGCAACAATAAGTCTAACACTACAGCACTGCCAAGTTTTTGGCGCTCTTTAAATACATGTTAATAATAATAATAACATCATGTTGCTTTGTTTGACTTTGTGTTTTACTAAAGTGAATCTCCTAAACCACAGGTACAAGGCATACAGTAATATCTGCTTGAAAGGGTATAAAGGCAAGTAAAGGCACATTTTTCATGCAAAATTGTTAAGCTATTGTGTTTAACATGACATTGTTCATTGTCTATGAATTTTTTGGTCAATAGCACAAAACACAGCAAGTGGTTCCTTAAATAGTGACCACAATTTACTACTAAGAGCTTGAAAAGATTTCTGACTTTGAGATTGAATGGACATAAGAACTGACATGCCAAAGAGTGTACAACAAGCAACTGGTTTTTGTATTACTCCGTTTTCCTTGTTTATACCAGAAACAAAATAAAAAATGAATTACTACATTGCTAAAATTCATAACAAACTACTAAAGTTCTTCTTTAATTTTTATTTTTTACCATTTTTAACCAAGTTAAAAGCACTTTTCTGCTGCTAAAGTTGGACTTTAGGATCATCATCTCCCTCTCAGGGCTTCTCAGATGGCTGGTACTAGAGTTGTTACAATATTTCGTCTACAGCTCACTCTGTCCACTTGCAGAGTTAGCTTTGTCATGTTTTTTTAACCATCAGTAAGGACATAGATCATGGCTATATCTGTCCATTAGATGGCGGTGTCGGTATAGTGAATCCACACCTTGGGCCAGGCAAGGATTCCTGAAAGGGAAACCTGCATTGTTGCACTCTTAGGGAGTTTATTTACAACAGTGTAACAAGTCGCAATATATTATTACTTCACACATTACTGTAGCCAGGTGCCACTTATTAATTAAAGTGCTAACACTATTTAGCAAAGTACACAATAAGCCAGTGCTCATTGGTATTTTACTGGCCTGGTGGTAAAAATGATGCTTGATTCCAAGAAAAAAAAGAATATATAAAAAGAGGGATATTTTACAAAAAAGGTGGCAACCCTTAATGCTTGGTGTAATTTAGCAAAATCAGGATACAGCATGCATTAGGCGAGAGTGGTGTGAAAATGTATTCATCTCTGCAAATTGCTAGCAGCTTATTAAAACTTGCCAGACCCTATCAAAATATTTTTAGTCAGTCACAAGGAGGAGTACATAACACAAAACTGATGCTAAATACAAGTATGCAACCTGTAATCCAGAATGTTTGAACCTGGGGTTTTCCGATATTTGGATCGTCATACCTTAAATCTACTAGAAAATAATGTAAACCTTAAATAAACCCAATAGGCTCAATAAGGATTAATTATATCTTAGTTTGGATCAAGTACAAGGTACTGTTTTATTATTACAGAAAAATGGATAAATGGAGTTTATGGGAGATAGCCTTTCCGTAATTCAGAGCTTTCTGGATAACGGGTTTCGTAGCAAAAATAAAATGTACTAAAATATGAACTATTTTGTAAGCATGGAACCAAGCAGGAACTTCTCTTCAGATTCTTAATGCCACAGCCGCAATCTGGAATTTTTCTAGGGACTGAAGGATTCTGAATGTAACATTCCATCGCCATCCTTATATTTCACTGGTTAGTAGGCTCCATATTAGGGCATTGTCCCTTGAAGTCAGTTTCACTCTTTACCATTCCCAGATTCTTTCTGGGTATTTTCAAATGTTTAGTCACTAACCCCTGTATGCTCCTATATATGGCTCTTGTAGTGGCCACTAAGTAGCATCCTTGTTTCTCACTCTACACTCTGTTTCATGCTGCCCAGTTCCTTAGACATGTCTGGCACTGTTCGTATAAGTTATAGTCTGTGTTTGCAACACCTGACGCACATTGAATTGACTTTGAGCTGACCCATGCTTCCTTGTGCCATAGTCCTATAACCACTGAGATACTGCACATTTATTCTTGCAGATATATCTATCATCTATCTATCTATCATCTATCTATCTATCTATCTATCTATCTATCTATCTATCTATCTATCTATCTATCTATCTATCTATTATCTATCTATCTATCTATCTATCTATCTATCTATCTATCTATCTATCTATTATCTATCTATCTATCTATCTATCTATCTATCTATCTATCTATCTATCTATCTATCTATCTATCTCTCTATCTCTCTATCTCTCTATCTCTCTATCTCTCTATCTATCATCTATCTATCTATCTATCTATCTATCTATCTATCTATCTATCTATCTATAATAATCAAATTTTTAAAAGTCTTGGTCCGAAATGCACAGCAATACTGGTTATTGTTATTTTAAAAGTCAACGAATTGTGTTGTTTTGTTTAATTTGTTTGGTGCTACTTACATGTAATGTTTGATGAAGAGTCTCTATAACTGTGGGTTCAGATGCTAATTTGTGTCCAAACTTCAGAGAGATTCAACTAACTAAGCATCAAATATGATGAGACATATAGGGGCCCATTTATTAAACCTCAATTTTTTCTGGTTGAGGTTTATAGGAGGCTGATTTTGTAAAACTCTAATTTTTTTTTTAAAACAAAGTCGACCTAACTCCCTTCCACAAATTGAACTCATCAATAATATTTTTTGAAACAATCGGAGCAAAAAAAAAAGAGTGTCAACTTGTATCATATGCATTATCCAAAAACTAGTTTTTTCACTGCGATCACAATGTCAAGAAACTTCAGGGACATCTGCCATTGACTTCTATATGACCTCGACAGGTTTGAGATGGCATACGTATTTTCAGATTCGGATTTTTATCAGCTTTGGGGTATGATACATCTCTAAAAAAATTAGTTTATTCCCCATTAAAATGAGTTTTACCCCTAAAAACCTTGATCAGAAAAAAATCAAGGTTTAATTAATGGGCCCCATAATGTTACATATATGATAACATATATGATGTTTTATTTTTTTGTATTCTAGGTTCAGTCCTCACACAGTGAAGAATGGTTTAAAGATCCATTCAAGCCACCAGGAGGGAAAAATCAGAGGGTCAGAACCTGTTATTAATCAGATCATCGATAAATTAAACCATATTAATCAGGTGGGTAACAGAACCATGGATATGCAAATATAAGTAAAATTCAATTCTTCTCAATTCAGAGCTCACCACAGAAAAACTCACCCATGTTCTATTCAATCCTGTAAAATTTTTACAAATGTTTTTATCAACGGATGAAAGTTAGAGTTCACATTTGATAAATACACTTCTAAAAATCCGATAGGAATGAATAGAAAGTGGGTGAGTTTGTCTGTGGTGAGCTCTAATCTCACACTTTGATACATCTGCCCCATAATGTTTGTAATTAAATGCTTAAAAGTATCCATCAACCCTTACAAGTTTTGTACTCCAGTTGTGTTAAAATGCCAGCTACTTTTGTAATATTGAGGGGCACATTTACTTAGCTCGAGTGAAGGATTAGAATGAAAAATACTTCGAATTTCGAAGTTTTTTTTTTGGCTACTTCGACTTTTTTCTACTTCGACCTTCGACTATGACTTTGATGTCCAATCGAACGATTCGAACTAAAAATCGTTTGACTATTCGACCATTCGATATTTGAATTACTGTCTCTTTAAAAAAAACTTTGACCACCTACTTCTCCACCTAAAACCTACCGAGCACCAATGTTAGCCTATGGGGAAGGTCCCCATTGGCTTTCTAAGTAATTTCTGATTGAAGGAAAATCATTCGATCGATGAATTAAAATCCTTCGAATCGTTCGATCGACCGATTCGTTAACGAAATGCGGTAAATCCTTCGACTTCGATATTCAAAGTCGAAGGATTTTACTTAGATGGTCGAATATTGAGGGTTTATTAACCCTTAATATTCGACCAATAGTAAATGTGCCCCTTAGTGTTTTTTTTCTAACTGAAAAAACTCAAACTTGATATCTCAAAAAATTTCAATTATTAACCTATCTATGAACCAACTTGAACAAACCATATATTTTTTGGAAAGTATACGTTCTGAAAAGATTATATTCCAAGCAACACTGAAAATATAAGCTAATGCTAGTGATTTTTATAAAATATCTGAAATTCGTCTCAAATCGTAAAGTTTACTGCATCTTATATCCCACATCCATACTAACAAAAATAAAAAATTATAGATGTATATAAATAAACAATTTGATACCCAGGAATACTGAATTATGTGGTATAAAAATACCTCCTTAATGAAAATATTGCATACACAGTTTCTACGGGCTGAAAAAAAACTAGTTAAGAATAAAGCAGAATGCAAGGAAATCACTAACAATAAAACCAATCAAAGCAATAAAAAAAAAATTATCGCACAGTGAGAATGGTGGTCTAAATCCCGGTTCCCAGGCTTGCTGGTCAGTAAATGTTTTACAGGCACAATAAATCCACAGCAATGCAAAACTGGATATTCAAATAAAATTTCTAAAGTTGCAATAAAATTATAGCAACAAAACAAAATGCATTACAGGAGGCAGGCTGCCATTATTGCAAAAAAATGAGTGGTGCTCCAGAATGAAAAGATAAATATCTCACCAAGTTGACCGTGTGGTTCAGGTGCTCCAGCCCTAGACCCCCAGCTCCAGGGAGCAGCAAAAAGAGCAAAAATATAGGACTATCTGGCACTCAGAAGGATCCACAGGGCCAAAAATTTAAAAAGTGTAAGTTAAAAAGCATCATTATTGATCATAATTAAAAGTATAAATGCATCTCCATAGGCCCTAAGCGTTTTGTACTTTAGCTATTTCTGATTGGTTGTTTTCTGTATAAAGGTTAATTTCCTGTGGGTGGGATTTTAGGCCATGGCTAAGTACCATGTAGGTACAAAACGCGTAGGTCCTAAGGAGATGCATTTATACTTTTATTTATGATCAATAATGACGCTTTTTAACTTACACTTTTGGCCCAGTGGATCCTTCTGAGTGCCCGGATAGCCCTATCTTTTTGCTATGTATATCGCACTGACTACATTAGACAGCGCTGTATTAGTGAGGAGCGTGTGGGGGAGGCAGATAGACATCCTCCCCTCTTGCCCCTTACCTATCTCTACTTTGCATATCATTCAGAGGTACAAAGTAGGATTGGCAGGATGCACAGCCTCACAGCCTGTCCTAAGGCTCTTAGAATGAGCACTAAGGGGTGCCTTTGCTCTTGTGCTCCTAGGGTCAAGGGTCCAAGGGTCGAATATCGAGGGTTAATTAACCCTCGATATTCGACTGGGAATTAAAATCCTTCGACTTCGAATATCGAAGTTGAAGGATTTTAGTGCAATTAGTTTGATCCAAAGATCGAAGGATTATCCTTCGACCAAAAAAACCTAGGCAAGCCTATGGGGACCTTCCCCATAAGCTAACATTGGGTTCGGTAGTTTTAGATGGCGAACTAGGGGGTTGAAGTTTTTTCTTAAAGAGACAGTACTTCGACTTTTGAATGGTCGAATAGTCGAAAGATTTTTAGTTTGAATCCTTCGATTCGAAGTCGAAGTCGTAGTCGAAATAGCCCATTCGATGGTCGAAGTAGCCCAAAAAACACTTTGAAATTCGAAGTTTTTTTACTTCGAATCCTTCACTCGAGCTTGGTGATTTGCCCCTGTATATGTATTAAAACAGTAATTTAAAGCTGTTATGTATGACCTATTTTCATATACTGTCTATTTTCCTTATGCATTCGTGTAATGCAAATTCATGAAATTTTTATAAACATGCTCAAGGTAATGCTGTTTTTTAATAACATGAAGAATAATGGATGAGTACATGCCAAAAAAGGGAAAATTCTTTTCCTTTTGCATTACTGAGCCAAGCCAAGGTATGTATAGCCTTGTTCATGCTGAAACTATATGAAGTCCCTTGTAGCTGAAGTCGTAATAGCTGTAAAAACAAATGGAAACAAATACAGTACTGCTTCATAAAATAAAGGTTAAAACCAAAAAGGATCAAGGTTTTATAGGAAGAAAAAGGCAGAGTTGATGAGAAATATATTTTTATATTCAGTGCTCATAATGAAAAATGTATTGATGAAAATGAAATGATTCTGTGGTGAGTTTGTTAAAACCAAGGTGGATAATTAGACTTATCAGCCCAACTCTTTGCCAATGTAAACTAATGACTCCAACCTAATAAAGCTAAGAGCCCCCTCATGTATATCTGTGGTCTCAGAAAACAATTACTTTGAAAGTAAAACTACAAACACTTCCTTCCTGTGAAGTAGTCATAAATAACTGAGGCAATTAGAGCATTAAAACCACATGCTGTTAACGTGATCCCATAGTTCTGATCATTTCCTTTTGGGGCCATAGATAAGTGAAAGCGCTATTTTGTCTCTGGCAATTCTCCTTCGCGATCCAAAGTGCATTACACTGTAACATCTAGATCAAGTATTTAAAGCTTAACCTACATAAATCTCTGGTGTGCTAAGGGTCATTCAACGGACCTTGTTAACATACTTTTCTCATATATCTGGAATCCGCTTGGAATGAACAATTACAGACCTTTTTTTTTCTCTACTGGCTAGTTGATAAAGAACATGACATCCATGGAATTGAATGAAATAGCAGTAAAGTTATCAAAGTGCAGGAATGTAATATGTGTATATCTGCTTCCATGGTGCTATCCTTGCACCTGGGAATTGTCATGTTTGACCTTGCCACTGGGTTTTAAAGTTCAGGTGGTCTGTGCATGGCTCAAATTCTCAGATAATAACCCCCACACAGTTATCTTCTCTGTAGTCTGTTTAGCTTCTCTTGCAGTAATCCATTCAATTATGGGTTTGGATGGTACATAAACACAGTTTACAACAGGAGAACACCAAGGGGGGTGTTTATTAAAACTCATTGTTATTAAAAAGAAATTAGACCAAACTCCCAACCACAAAAGGCCTAAATTTACTAAAGAATCCAAATTAAAAAAGCATGTGCGGGGAAAAATCGCAACAGAATCATACGACAATTCGAATTGTGCATCTTGTTGCTCGAAAACCATGACTTTTTTAAATTGTCGCACAAAAATCAGCATCAAAATACCCAAAACCCTCGAACTTTATGAAGACAAGAAACATCTTCCAATTGTAAAAGGGACATCTGCCATTGACTTCTACATGACAGATTTTAGCTGGAGTATTTTCAGATTCAGATTTGTCAGCTTTGTTGCATAATAAATCTCAAAAAAGTTTGATTTTTTTTGGATTTTTTGAGAAGAATTCGACCTATAATAAGTGTGCCCAATTGTATCATTATGAATAGTAATTATTATCTAAATCAATAGCTACCACCCAGCACCGATTCTGGGGCTGCTGCCGTCTGAGGCAGCAGCCCACATGCCGCCCTCCCTCTCCCGCTCCGTGCTTAAAAATCAGTGTCGAGGCTGGTCAAAAGGGGGCAGCATCGCTAGTGCATTGATCGCAATTGCGCTTTTTGATCTAGTGGAGCCAAATTTCTGGGCTAAAACCCGGAAATTCGGCTCATACAGTTACAAGAGGCGGCTTTTTGCCGCCCCTTGTAACTGGGTGCTTGCTGCCGCCTGAGGCAAGGCTCTCATCTTGCCTCATGGCAGGAGCGGCCCTGCTACCGGCCCTGCTACCACCACAGGAAATTGGTTACACACCAGACGTTTTTGGAATTTACACACTGTCTGTAAGGCCTGCTTGGCTCATTAAACATTAGTGTTCAGCAGAGCTGTTTTGAAATGCTGCTCCAACCTCACAAGATGCTGTTCAGGTATTAAAACAATACATTAATGAACACCCAAGAAAGTTTTGTATTTAGAACTCTGGGAATAATGTATGGATTTGGACTTTTAAGAACTGCAATTTGTGCCATGTTCCCAACTAGAGGTATCTAAAGAGCATCTCAGTAGAAATTAAGAGGCAAACCATGTAGAATTTCTGAAGGGTGTTGCCAACATTTTTAATGATCTAGATCAGTGTTTCTCAGCCTTATTACAACCTGGCCTTACCTGCGTGCCATAGTCATGATGACCCTGGCCTCACCAGTTTGAAGCATCACTACAAGCAAGGCTGAAGCGCATGCAAACATTCCTGATAAAATAAAATGTAATGATAAAATGATAAAAATGTCTTGTGTGCCTATGGACTTGAAGTTGGGCAGCCCTGATGATAGACAATACAGGTTCAGCTTCAAGCAGTTCTGCATGCAAATGAGTCTCTGTTAGGTAAAGGTGACCAGTTTTTTTTTTAAAGTCAGGAATATTCAGCTTTTGGCTCTCCAGTTGTTGCAGAAAAAGCATTGGTAGTAAGTGGGCATAATAAATATGCAGATCAACAACATCTGGGCAAAAAAAAAGTTCTCCATCCTTTCTCTAGGTGGTGCCATTACCTTAAAATCAATTTGTTAAAACTAGCCTTTCTCAAAGTTTCTAATGGGGGTTAGGAAGGATTTGTGGATGCTAGCCTGGAATTTCTTTTGAAAGCAGGTGAAAAAACAACTTGCATTTTTTTTGTAAGCTGCTAAAAAGGATTTTCTAGGCCGAAAATGCTGGGTAATTTATTAGCAATTAATCATTAAGTATTTGTTAGGAATCTCTGGTTTGAAAATAAGTACAGATAAGACTGCTATCCAGAATATTAACTGCCTGTTTCTTGTCATGTTATGAATCACTGAAACATCTCTCTGCGCTAATGCACATTTTATCATATTCTCAGAGACTAAATATATTTTGGAGATGATTTTCTTGAGCGGTGAATTCACAATTGTATCATTATCCTTTATTTATATAGCATAAACATCAGCTTCAGCACTTTTTTGTGAGGTTATTCAAATCATTCACTGCCCCAGTGGACTATACTATCTAAGGTTCCTGTTCTCACATCCACACAACCAGATATGCCAACATTGATTTTTTTTTTCACCCACCTAGGCACCTACAGTAACAGCCCAGTTGGTTGGTATGTGCACCTGAATTTTACTTACCACTAAAGAGCATTAAAAAAGGACACCAAAAATCTGTCAGGGACACAGTTGGTGCGATTGGGGGCATGGTATGGGCAGAGCAGGAACATTGCCAGGGCCGAATGGTGTGGCCAGGCCACCTGTCTAGTTTATAACTGGACAGCCTGGTTTTCGAATGGGGTTGTCCTATTCAAAACCTTTGACATGGTTTACACAGGTTGTAAAATTGGGCACATTTCACCCCAGTGTGTGATGTCATGGCCGTGCCCCCAACACGACTGACTCATTGGTCCACCCACTAATGTCACTGGCCTGTTCCCTTCCCTTACTAAACCCATCCCCTGACATCAGGCTTTTGCAGTCAACAAAGGTGACAGCCCTAGGCTAAGATGCATCCAGAGTTCAACCAATCAGGTTTGAAGTCGTCGCAGAAAATATAAGGGATCATTTTATTAGGGTTACCCCTCTCAGTATGCTTTTCAAACTGGGGTACCAAGAGGAAATCCACACAGACATAAGGAAAACATAACTCCTTGCAGACAGTGCCCTGGCAGGACCAAACTCAGGACCCCAGCATAGCAAGGTAGGCAATCAGTACTAACTGCTGCAACATTCTTGCTTATGCCTTAGCTCCACATAAGGAAGGAAGAGTGAGAATATCAGTCTAGCAGGATAAGTTAAGCATGGAGCCGGTAGCAATTTGTTTTGACCTTTAGCCATCAGAGGTCTCACTGTATTAGAGCAGTGTAAGAGCAGGAAACACTTGTCTGTAGGTGCAGATGAAGGTGCTCACCGATTTACTGATTAGCTCGGAATGCTTGTCGGTAGATGCACACCCCGTAAATACTAGGGATGTAGCGAACGTCGGAAAAAATGTTCGCGAACTTCCGGACAAAAATGCGAACGGTTCGCGAACGTCGCGAACCCCATAGACTTCAATGGGAAGGCGAATTTTAAAAGCTAGAAAAGACATTTCTGGCCAGAAAAATGATTTTAAAGTTGTTTAAAGGGTGCAACGACCTGGACAGTGGCATGCCAGAGGGGGATCAAGGGCAAAAATGTTTCTGAAAAATACATTGTTGACACAGCGCTGCGTTTTGTGCTGTAAAGGGCAGAAATCACACTACGTCACTCAGGTGATGTTTCTGGACACGGAATGTGAAAAAGCTCACACAGCTAGGTGGCACTTGGTTAAAGACTGGGCAAACAATGCCTGCAAAGGCAACGTATACAGTAGTGGATACGGAATATATTATTGCTGCTTGAAAAACGTCACTCAGGTGGTGTTTCTGGAGACGGTATTATTATTGATATTTAGACAGAATGTGAACAAGCTCACACAGCTAGGTGGCAGTTGTTTGAAGAACACACTGGGCAAATAATGCCTGCAAGTGCACTACTATTGGTGCACTACTATGAAGAACAGCAAACAGCACTGGACACATTAAAGAACAGTGAGATAAGTAAAATAAAAAAATATATATATATATTAAAAAAAAAATTACTCTGGTTGGTGCTGAACTACTAGGAGCAGCACACCAGTCCCACTCCCCAACACAGCTAAACTAATAGCACTGGGCTCTTATAGTAGCAAAGTAAAAAAACAAAAAAGAAAATAAAAGCAGTCCTTACAAGGACTATTGGGTTACAGGCAGCAGTCAGCAGATGAGAGATCAGCAGCAGTGCCCACAGCAGCTACATACAGAGCACTGCAGTAGAAGGTAGATTACTAGCCAGCAAAGCTACCTAACCTAAAATGTCCCTCAAATCCCTGCAGAGTTCTGTCCCTACAATACAGAGCAGTATCAAGTAGATTACTAGCCAGCAAAGTTACTATCAACTGTCCCTCAAATCACTAACAGCTCTCTCCCTACACTAGCTCTTCCAAGCACACACAGGCAGAATGAAAAAACGCTGCAGGGCTTCAGTTTATATATGGAAGGGGAGTGGTCCAGGGGTGTGGGGGTGGTCCAGGAGGGAGAGCTTTCTGATTGGCTGCCATGTATCTGCTGGTCTGGGGTGAGAGGTCAAAAATAAGCGCCAGCTAAGGCGAACCCAAATTGGCGAACGTCGCGCGACGTTCGCGAACATTCGGCGGACGCGAACACCCGATGTTCGCGCGAACTAGTTCGCGGGCGAACAGTCCGCGACATCCCTAGTAAATACCATATCCATTTTACAAAATTTGGCAGGTTATGGAAAATGTGAACACATTACTGGGGGGTTTAGGGGCAGGTTTTATTAGTTTTGCTAATGAAGGTGAATTGCCCTTTAAGCTGCAAGTAGGGTTGCCTCATTTTCTGAAAAAAATTACCGGCCTTCCTATATTCTTGACATTTTTTCCTATTAATAACATTGGCATCAAGCATCAATTTTACCGGCCATGCCGGTAAAATACCGGCCAGGTGGCAACCCTAGCTGCAAGTCACAGTTTCCCCAAGAGACCTTCTTATCTTAAATAGTTACAATTGTATCTTTGCTTATCATAAATTGTTTAAAATTATGCTGAGTATTCTGGGCTCTCTGCAAAAAGCCTCTTATTTAATTACATTAAATGGAGGAGGCCAGCTATGAGGGCAGATATACTAAAGGGCAAGTGACTAACGTTAGCGAAAATTCACCAGCATGACGTCATTTTGTTACTTCGCTGATTTACTAACAAACGCAGGCGTAACTTCGCTCGTGAAGGAGATTGACTCTAGCGGTAATTCGCTCCCTTACGCCTGGTGAAGTTGCGCTCTGGCAAATGGATGTAACTACGCATATTCACTAAGATGCGGATTTTACTGAACATTAGATCTTGTGCCAGACTTGCCTTCACCACCGCAGACCAGGTGAAGTATAATAGAGTAGATAGGACTTCCTCAAATAAGTTGAAAAAAAGTCCCAAAAGTCCCAAAAAACGCTGGCGACTTCAGTTTTTCAGGGTGATAGGCTGCAAAAGAGCATACATTTATTTTAGGGTACTGGCTTCCACCTACATTTCCTTACATATGGCACATAAACTATACACTGGGCTCATTTGTAGGGCATTATAACAACTTTATTTTCTTTTAGTAAAGTTCCCTGGGCTTGTGTAGTGTAATGTATTTGCTGCAACATACGTCCATTGAAACTTCCCGCTGTATGCAAATTGGCCAACGCCTACGCAACTTCGCTTTGCTTGGTGCAGTAACGCTAGTGCAACTTCGCCAGCGTTCTGTGCCCTGGACGCAACTTCGGATTTTAGTGAATTAGCGTTTTTTGGGAGAATTCACGCCTGGCGAAGTGTTACGATGTGAGCAAAGCAGACGCTAGCGCAAATTCGGCACTAAGTGAATCTGCCCCATGGTGTAGTCACTCCCCCTGCCCCCCCAAGTGTTATGGAGCTGCCCATATGTAATAAACAAAAAAAACATATCATTATTGTCATTAGCTCACAATTATATATTTTGTTTATGCAAACGTGACTTGAAATGAATTTAACTAAACAACCAGTTGTGCTATGAATTAGTATTGCTTGGAGGTGCATGTAACTGGTATATTAAAAAATTTTGAGATATTTGTTCTTTCCACTAATATTTTGTATCCTGCTGAAAATATGTTTTTTAATTTCAAATGCACGCAAAGTAAAATATTTAATAAAAACATTCCAGAACAATTCAGTTCATTTTTTCTGTAATCCAGGGCAAGTCCTGCAAAGTAAATGCTTGTAGCCGGGAACAGTTTAAGTCCACATGAATCGCACAACAATCGGGAACATATTTCAGGTTTACAGTGTCATTAGATATTCAGCTTTGTTCTGGACTAGAATCAAAGAAATTTACAGCAAATATTTTAGATGATAAACTGCAATAAAATGGACCCCCCCTTTTTTTATTGAGTGATGAATAGTGAATAACAAACTTCATATGCTAGTTGTGCAGATGTGTGCCACAATGGGAACATTCTATCCTTCTGCTCCAATGTACACTGTCTGTGCCTAACCATTATGTGAAGGCCCTTAAACTATAAGATGTACAAAAGGAATTGCAGTGTACAAATATGAATGCAAATCACCATGTTTTACCCAGAATTCCACCTTAATAATAGGTAATGCATCTTGTGTACCATTTACCAGCCTGGGTGCTAATTTGAATCTGAATTGGTATATCATACTCAAGCTGAGTTTATATATCAAGTAACAACTAAAACTCTAATTCATGCCCTTATCCTATCCCATTTAAATTACTGCAATCTCCTACCAGCAGGTCTTCCTGATTTCCACTTCTTTCCCCTGCAATCAATCTTAAATATCTCTGCTGTTAAGATCCTCCTGCTCTTTCCTAAATGTGAAGACACACAGAGCTACTAGTTGCAGCTACTTGTCACGGCTACAAAATAGACAATAGTGATAATTGGCTTTGCTAAGACACTACTATTTTGTAGTCATGACAACTATTTAGTAGTAGTAGAACTAGTATCATCTACTTGTTGTGGCTACAGAATGCCGAAAAAATACCCTGCCATAGACAATACTGAGAATTCCTTCTGGTAAAGCACACGTAGTCTGTTTTTGTAGCCATGACAAGTAACAACTAGTAACTTTGTGTGTCTTCATCCTAAAAGGGAACCTGTTCAGACCAAGGTAATATCTCTAACATAGCTGCCTGTTAAGCAAAGAGTTGCATACAAAATCCTTCTGCTAACATTCAAACCCCTTCAATTCCATGATCCTCACTACATTTCTTCACTTGTCTCCCTGTACATGCCTTATCTTTTGGGTAGCCGAGGATGAGATGAGTATAACAGTGCTTTAATAGCAGACTCATGCAGCCATTACACAACAGTAACTTTCACTTTCAAGCTGTCAGGAAGTATACACAGTATAAGTCTGAGCGCAGTGACATCTACAGGCCATTTGTATAAACACCACATATTCCCCCTATAGTAGGAAAGCATTTGGACAACTATAATAAACAGCAACAATTAAACAGTATGCATTTTAAAACAATATTATACATTCTTCACATAACAAAGTCCTTGGTCTATGCAGGTAGTTTTCTGATTCTCTCAGTACGTCTTATAGATTCACTTTCTTCAGGCCCATTGCAGTTGGCATCAGGAGTAGGAAAATGTCCTTCATCAAATGGAGCTTCTCCAGAGTCATTCCTAACATGAGCAAGACGACTTGCATTCCATATGCGACCATCAGACAGTTCATATGTGTAGGGTCCTCGCTGGCATCTCACTTCAAGTGGTGTAGTAAATTTAGATTGTCCTTGTTTCAGTATTCCTGGTTTCTTAATTCTGACTAAAGATCCAGGCTGAAAGTGTACTTCTCTGGCACCACGTTTTCTGTCAGTATAAGCCTTGCATTTGGCTTGTTGACGTTTCACAATGTCAGCAGTAGAGGATTTTGTAAGCACAGTATTTTGTGAAAGTTTGATGTCTGCAACATGTAACTTAGTGTGCATCTGTCTGCCATGTAATAATTCAGCTGGAGATGATTGGGTTGTTGCATGGCACGTTGCTCTGTTGTTATGTAGGAACTCTGTTGTAAATACTTTCCCAGTAAGATTTGCTGTCTGTGGTGCTTCTTTCAGACTTCTGTTAAATTGCTCAATTTCTCCATTTGCTTGTGGGTAATACACTGAAGATTTCCTATGCACAATATTCCTCTCTCTCAGAAAGGATTCAAACTCATATGAGACAAACTGTGGTCTGTTGTCTGATATTAACTCCTTTGGATTACCTTCTCTGCTGAAGACTGTAGACAGAAATGTTATTACTGTAGCTGATGTTATATGAGAAACAAATGCAATTTACTGTAATAGTCCATCAAGGTTATAGTAAATCTACAGTCTATAGGAGCATCTGTAAAAGGGCTGACAATATCAATAGCAAGTTTTTCCCATGCTGAATCAGGGAATGGTACTGGTTTTACATCTGGTCTCAACTTAAATTTGTGTACAAAGTTCTTTGCACAACCCAGTGAAGTGTTGCTTTGTGGTGAAATTTTAGAAACTGGCTGTGTGGCAGGCACTGGTGCTGTAGTAATGAGACCATCAACTAATTGTAGGTTTAATTCAGCAAAGAGATCTCTTCCAAGTATAGCAGTACCCTTATTCACAATATAAAAGTCACATTTTGCAGTATTTAATTCAAATTGTACAGTCACTGGCAAGCAACCAAGCACAGGGATTGGATACTTTAAGTAACTGACCAGTTTCAGCGCTGGTGCAACAAGCGGATCTTTTGCAAAGTATTCCAAGAAAATATCCTTTGGTAGTATAGAAACAGCTGAACATATATCAAGCATCAGATTAATGGAGTGTCCCTTGTCAGCAGACACAGTATTGACACTGACAGTGCATATAAACTTGTCTGGAATAAATGTACCAGCTTTACTGTGACATTTGTAGTAGTGACTTCATGAACATCTTTAGCAGAACTACAGCAGATCTTAGCAAAATGTCCTACTTTTATGCATTTGCGGCACCGTTTAGCTTTTGCAGGACATGTAACATGATTTGCAGTGTGTTGTGTTGAACCACAGTGAAAGCAGTATTTTCTATTTGTATTTGCTGCACGGTTTTGCATTGTAGGTGAATCCCTTTCCTTAGCACTGTATTTTGCCTGTGACTTGTGCATTATTAGGCCACAGTGTTGAATTCACAGTCTGTACATTCCCAGCAGTACCCTGACTGAGAGTTTTAGCCTCTGCCACTGCTGTTTCAATTTGGCTAGCAGCTGTAATGGCCTTTGCAAGGGTTAAATCCTGCTCTAGGAACCGTCTCTCTCTAATGCGAGGTGAGTTTGTTTTTTCCACTATTTGGTCTCTTAGCATTTCATCTGTTAGATTCCCAAACTCACAGGTAACAACCAGCTCTCTCAAAGCTGCTACAAATTGTTCTGTGGATTCGCCATTACGTTGTCCACGTTGGCGGAATTTATATCTTTCAGCAACCACATTTACTCTTGGCATGAAAAAGTTCTTTATAGCAGTAAGAGCAGTTTCCTAAGTCTCATCAGCTAATGGTAATGTACAGAATATACGCTGTCCCTCTGCTCCCAGGCATTGAATAAGTAAAGCACGCTTTCTAGCAGCAGAAATCTCCCCTTGGTCAGCAGCAATAATGTAATTTTCAAACTTACGAATCCAAGCAGTAAAAGGTATGGTAGGCTCACCAGGGTTTGGAAAAAAAGGTGCAGGCTGCTGTAGAGGTAGAAGATCCATCTTGTTGTCAATTTGTTATGTTTTGGGTAGCCGAGGATGAGTAGAGTATAACAGTGCTTTATTAGCAGACTCGTGCAGCCATTACACAACAGTAACTTTCACTTTTAAACTGTCAGGAAGAATGCACAGTATAAGTCTGAGCACAGTGACATCTACAGGCCATTTGTTTACACCACACAACTTTTTACACCTTCAACACCCACTGCCATCTCTCGGATAAAACCTTTCTACCTTGTGTCACTAGAAGCCCTGGAACATTAGTCTATTCTATTCATGGCAGTTAAGGGCCAGTGCTTAAACTTAATGCACTTTTACCCTCTAATTCATGCCTGTAGGTTATCCACCCATTTAGTATGTAAGATCTACAGGGTATGGGCCTCCTTCCTACTGTATCTCTTACCACATAACACTTAGGGGTAGATTTACATAGGGTCGAATATCGAGGGTTAATTAACCCTCGATATTCGACTGCCGAATGTAAATCCTTCGACTTCTAATATTGAAGTCAAAGGATTAACTGCAAATAGTTTGATGGAACGATTAAATCCTTCGAATCGTTCGATTCGAAAGATTTTAATCCATCGATCGAACGATTTTTCTTCGACCTAAAAATTGTTAGAAAGCCTATGGGGACCTTCCCCATAGGCTAACATGGCACCTTGGTAGGTTTTAGGTGGCGAAGTAGGGGGCCGAAGTTTTTTTTAAAGAGACAGTACTTCGACTATCGAATGGTCGAATAGTTGAACGATTTTTAGTTTGAATCGTTCGATTTGAAGTCAAAGTCGTAGTCGAAGGTCGAAGTAGCCAATTCGATGGTCGAAGTAGCCAAAAAAAAATTCAAAGTTTTTTTTATTCTATTCCTTCACTCGAGCTAAGTAAATGTATTCATTATAATACTTGTTCTCCCTTATGTACTTTTACATTGGAAGATTGTACAGTACTGCGTATGCTAAAAAAAAGCACTGTTGGGGCCAGATTTATCAAAATGTGAGTTTACAGTTTAATAAATAAAAACTCACCCTTGTTCTATTCATTCCTATGGCATTTTTAGAATTGTAGTCATCAAATAGTGGGCCAGATTCAATTTAGTGAGAAAAAGGATTTTCATGTGAAAACTCATGGACGAGATTCAATTTGAGATGCAATTAATTTCAGAAAAAGTTATCTTGTGGTTTATCACGTGAAAATTCTATTAAAGACTTTGGGAAAAAACTGGATCTGGATTAGGAGAAAAGTTTTTTCTCCTCAAATTGAATCTCGTCCATGAGTTTTCCTGTGATAAACCGAGAACTTTTTCTCACTGAATCGAATCTGACCTAGTGATCAAGCGTTCACCCACTGATAAATACAATTCTATAAATCCCATAGGAATGAATAGCACATGGGTAAGTTTTAATCTACTAAAATTTTCATAAATCTGACCTTAAGGGGGTTATTTACTAAAACTGGAGTTTATCTCAGTTTTTTATTAAAACAGTCGACCAAACCCCCATCCATGAATTTCTCAATAATTTTTCTCAAAAAAGTTGGAGAGAAAAACGATGCAACAAAATTGAGCGTCAATTTGAATAGTCCAACTGACACTCCGAAAACTCAACTTTATCGAGTTGTCGCTGCAAAAACTCAATTTATCGGATTATCGTATGAAAACCCCAACTGTATTGGATTATCTCGTGGGCGGGCATAGGTGGACGGTGGAGTGCTTAGCTCCCAAGCAGTCCCAACGTAGATAGGCAGGTATAGCACGGGGGATTCTGCTTGGAAGGGAGGGAGCGGGCGGTTGTGGTCTCCCTGTATTTGGAAGGGTCAAATTTAAAAACAATCAGCGATGTCTCTTAGAGACCCCACTGATCCACCTTTTGCTAAATATTTTTAATTGTATGTCTATTTAAAGGACATTGTCCAGCACTGCTGACGGATTGGTTGGTTAGTGGGTGTGCACTTTAATGAGTGTGTTTTTATTGGCTAATGACAGTAAAAGTTACGTTTTAATTTATATGTTACCACTTTCTTCGTGTTATCACTTCCTGAACTGGCTTGCTTTGTGGTGAATGAGTGGTTACTTGTAACTATTAGTGTCCAGGTAATCGCCACAGTTTCTTGGTTTTTGTCACGGTTTTAGCCTGATGGCGTAGGGTTCTGATAACCCACATTTTAGATTCCATTGTGTGGTGTAAATTGCAAATCCTGATCAGTATGAGTGGGTTTCCTCTGTACTTCAGTATTCAAGTTTCACAGAATATATCTTACTATCCAAAAATGCCACGGTGTTGTCTTTCACAACTGCCCTTTTTAACCTCTTTCTTTTCCACTAAATGTACATTAAAAGTTACCTATAGGTCGTATTGATCGTTTTTTGCAGAGAGGTCTGTTTTTGTAAGTAATTGTTAGGTAATGTTCCTAAAAACCTGACTGTTTTGTCATCTCAACCTGTCAGTTAAAGTTTCTGATGCTAACGGACTCCTGCTGCATAAATATGTCAGCCCCCTCATAGATGAACACAGGGAGTCAGGTAATGGAAAAGCACCAGGCCAATGCTTTATAGCAAAATTATGAGTAGCATGCAAAGCCAATATTATGATAGATGCAAAAAAGGTTTAATTTCTGGTGTCCGTATCGCTCTAATTGTCATTTACATATTTGACCAACGACTGTTCTCTTGAAAGTCTTCAAGGCTCTCTTTTCATCTTCTTCCATGTAAATCTTCTGCATTATAGGTGAATGTGTCATGACATAAAATTTATCCTTATGCTTGAAGTAGTTGGTTTTAAGACATAGGTCCATCAAAGAACAAACTCCTACTGCTGAGAGTGTTAGCATGTTTCAGCTGTTTCCTCATTGTTTCAGTTGGTAGGCATGCATAGGGATGAAGACTAACTTCTTAGGACAAGACTCAGTCTATATCTATATCTAAAGGAAAGGAACACTGCTTTAAGGACAGCAATGTGCATATTTTGGACTGAGAAGACAGATGATTTGAAAGTGGAAGTCTATGACTAGAGGAGGAGGAGGTTTGTGACACTTTTTGTCACCTTGTGACATCTGCCTCAATTAGACGTATGAAACCACTGCAACAGGAGCATTCTATACACCTCAGTACATTTTAGCTAACATCTACCTGAATAAGTTCAATGGAACCATTCAGATTGGATTTGGTGATTTTATGAAGGGTTTAAAATGTCAGAGAGTTCCTAATCGCTTACTTGAACTGAGAAAGCTACTCGGATGAATGGTAAAACATTTTCAAGAGTACTCAGCAAATTCAGTTGCTTTAGTATAATCACTACTAAAAACTTACAAGATATCAGCACCTCTACGGAAGTATGTATAATGCAGTGGCATCCCTTATGCATCCTTTTGCTGTCTAACAGATTTGTGAATGTTACGTAAATGTTGCAGTATTAGTCAACTAAAGCATGATTTCTTCTAAGGGTGACCTTATCTAGTATAGGTCAATCTAAAACAACTGGACTTGCTGAGTAATCAATGAAGACGTTTCACTACTCATCCGAGCAGCTTCTTCAGTTCAACTGACTGGTGTGGGAAGTTTTCGTCATATAAACTCTTCCACTAACCATTTACAATGGCACATTGTAACACTTCAAAGAGGTGATCTGAAGAAATTCACAGAGGTGTAGATTCTGTGTAGTTACTGTGATAGGATTATCTCATGTGTCATGCAACTCCTAGATACAGGTGTTACTTGTGAGAGTTGCATGAATGGATGTGTGAAGTGTTCTGAATCCTCCGGGGTACAGATGTTAGAACAGCATTGTATGTAGCAGACAGGTGGTGTCGAAGGCCCCCACCTCTGTTCAGAGATGGTCCAGTTGTTTTTAGATTGACCTATACTAGATATACCATGACCTGGATGAATGAAAATCTTCAAAGTCATAAGGATGACCTTGTTTTTAGAAAGGAGTTGCTGGGAAAAACAGCTTATTGCTTTACAGTCATGTTCTTGATTATTTGTTTGTAAAATAAAGAATTCAAATAATATAAATATATAAAATAATTAAAATAAATTATCATGCTCTAGCATATGGAAAGTTTAGCTTGTCATTTGAGGCCCCCAGGAAGAGCAACACTGTTACATTACATAAAGTCAGTTTTGACAAACCCATCTCGGTTCGGGAATAGAACATTTCAAACAATAAATTCTAATGTTTTAAAATTGCTGCTAATTAATTTTTCTTTAGTCAGAAAATAAAAACAAAGCAGAAAAAGAAACTGGGAAGTTTGTATTTTATATTCCCTTAGTAATCACCAGATCTGGACACACTGATAATGCTCAAACTCAGAAGATAGTGCCACTCAGGGTTGTGCCATTTTCCTGTTGTGACTTGCTTGGATATAGAGCTAGGACTTTTGTATTTGAACACGTAGCCTTTATGGTATTTTCTTGGTTCTCACTACATGATTTCCAGGCTGTTTGGCCTGTTCTGTTCTGCCTGAAGAACTAGTTGTTTGTAACAAGCTCCAGCTGCTTTGTATTAGTTTGTCCCTTCCTGAAATCTTTCAGGTCTACATAAACCTCTCCTTAACACTGGATCAGCATGGATTACCTCTTTGGCCAGTACCTGGCTTTGCAAGTTTGATATGGAAAAGTGGTGCTGCTGCTCTGCTGTCTTTTGGCTTTTTATCCCTGCTTGTTGCTTCATCCCCCTCAACCCCTTCTGGGTTGTTACCTGTGTTTCTGTTTGTTATTCTACTTTTCTTTTTTATTATTTCAGCATTTTCTTTCTTTGCTGTTATTATATTTATACTCCTTTATATAGTGCCAACATAATGTGCAGCCCCTGCCCTAGCGGAGCTTACAGTTTAAGGTGTTCCCATTTGGAATGTGGCCTATTTTTCTGCCATTTCTTTGTACTGCTTTCTCCTTACTGTTCTCTCCAGCTTTTGAATCATCTGTTTCTAGTTCTTGACCCTTGGCTTGTCTTGATTATGCTACCTGCTGTCTGACTTCTGTGTTCTCAAACTATCCTGTTATCTCTTTTTGTGTCCTTCCCTACTCTGGAATTCCAAACATACTTTAATCAGATCTCCAGTCTACTTACAATCCCTATAAACTATTTATCCCTTCCAGCAGATTGTGAGAAATCTGTGCATTGTGATTACGTTTTGGTACTTTTTCCTGGTTTCACAAAACCCTTATATATTATTGAATTGTTTTGTATTTTGCAGATGGTACGACTGATCATTTTTGCCCATCTCCTGTATATATAACTATATATGTACTTACCTACAAAAGTTTTTTTTTTCTCTAGGATATCTTAAAAGGTTTTTTTTTTATCAAGCCAGTAATAATAAGAAAATAATCCCCACTCATTTTTAGGTTATACTGGGGTTGTAGTACAAACACATCTTTGTTATTAGCATGCCACATTGTTTCCAGAAGTATTGATGTGGTATTTTGCATGAAGGATATTTGATTTCATAATGTGTGATACCTAATAATAAACAATGAACTGAAAAAGAACCTGCAAGCACTTGGTCCCACCTGGTTAAGGAAAAGATGTTTATGGACATAACAGTCCTCCCCACAAAGGATATAATTGCTGCATGCAGTCCAGAACTAAAAATCCTCAGATAATGGCTTCTTTCTTTCAGTAAGTTTCACATGCTCTATAAACTTATTAGGTTCTAGGACATGTTCACAAAAACTAATTTTATATTGTAACTACAAGTAGAGAAGTGGAGAATTACTGGGCTGCCTTTTCTGATTATATAAACTGGCAGCAAAAGTCCCTTTCCAGGTGTAGATGCCCTGTAACGGAGTTCTATTAAATGGAGAGAACACTGCCTATTGCAGGGACTTCACAGTACTAAGGGGGTTAAATTCTGAATTTATGGCTGTTAAAACTAAAAAAGCTCAACCAAACCCCCTTGCCTGATTTTGTTTTATTTATTAATAAAATAACTTGAATATATCAGATCAAGAAAAAACCCGATAAAATTGAGAGAAAACCAGAATCGTACAATTTTTTTCAGACTTTTTTCCCTCAATCGCTTGATTTTTTGGGGGTTTTTTCCCAAAAACCCTGAATTTATTGGATTATTGGGTTAAACCCAGCACAGACCACAGTACATTATTTTCCAATCGGGATAGGGACATCTCCCATTAACTTATACATGAGTTTAACATTTGTGAGATGGCGAATTTTCGGATTTGGGCTTTTTGCAGCATCGGTGTGTAACAAATCTCTAAAAATGTTAGGGCTTTTTTTTTCACTAAAAAATTGAGTTTTACCCCAATAAGCTTGACCAGGAAAATTAGAGGCTTGGTAAATAACCCCCTAAATGTCTAATGTGAACAAGACCTATGGCTTTTTCACAGGGGAAAACTCTGGAGAAGAATATACTCCTTTAATGAAGTAATCAAGCATTGACTAAAGCTAAGAAGAGAGCTGTGCAGACACAGTCTTATTTGGAACATTTGTTGAAGCTATGCACCAGTCATTTGTGCTTAACAAATTCATATTGTCTCCTCTTCAGAAATGGAGATACTTCTGCTTCAGAGCTTTTCAATTTTAGCTAACTATGCAGGTACTTAATATGATTCCTCTTGTTTCAATGTAGATGTTGCAAAAAATGGTAGTTTGCTTTGGTGTGTTGGAACAGCATCCCTTTGTGTTGGTGATTAGTGTATTGTAGTGCATTGTGCTTTGGAGATTTTGGTGGATCAGTTCATGGAAGCAGCACAATCACAGAACTCATGGTTGTTCTTAGAAAGAGATAATCTCTCCAGATTAAAATACCGTCAGAGATCAAAGTGCTGTTCCACACAATAGTTGGCCATTAATGACATTGAAACAGCACTAATATGGGCAAAGAATAAAGATAACAGTTTAATAGGCATTATTCAGCCTGTGGCATCAGCACTTACATATATATTGCCTACATAATGGGCATGGCAGCTGTCTGCCCTATACACTTTTAAAGAAAGACATTAAGATTTGCAAGTATTGTAAATAAAAAGTTCATTTCTTAAATGTACCTGTATCTGCAATATTTGATAACTTTCTATGTGTACAACTTGCTGAAATGCTGCCTGAGATGAAGTTCTCAAGGCATGAATGTCATAATAAGTATGTTGCACAGGTATAACAGGAAAAAGCACAACAGTGGTGCTAAAAGAATAATGCTAATAAATAATATCAAATGTCAGAACATTATTAAGGCATTATTTAGTATTTAATAAAAGCCTGTATTTCACTCATAGCTTTCATTTAAAGTATGATTTTGTAGAATTTACATTATGAATTAATTTTACTTTGACCATATATGTACTAAGCTGGAGATGTCAAAGGCCCATCCATCCAGCTGTTGAAGAAGAGTGTCTAGCATATGGAACACAGCAAGAGCGGACTGTAAGTGCACCATCCCTATGCTACGCATTGTTTTTTATTTAAATAAATATTGAATCACATATTTCACAAGAAATGTCTAAACATTAACACTCATCCTTCTAAAATGTAGGAAAATATTTGGATGCTTGCTGGGGTGTCAATTCCATCTTGGAACAGATGATAGGCCCACTTTTCCTCAGGGTGTGGCTGTGATACTCTCTTCCACCTCTCGTTTCTTCCACTCTTAAATTAAGTACTCTATTTAACATACTCTCTAATACAGTCTGCTCTCAAGCTATATAACTCAGCGTACTCTCAAACCTAAATTTCTATCTTAGCTCGTTAAAAT
This sequence comes from Xenopus laevis, assembly GCF_017654675.1. NCBI lineage: Eukaryota > Metazoa > Chordata > Amphibia > Anura > Pipidae > Xenopus > Xenopus laevis. The sequence continues at coordinate 60,222,809 of NC_054385.1, read as the reverse complement.
CTTGTTTCCTTTACCATATACAGTCATTTTTATATTTTCCAGGGCACTTAATAGGGGGGAAAACATATTTGCACATACACATGCTCAGAACTTTTACTCCTTGTTCAACTTCGAGAAACGTCGAAGAAAGAAAGCCAGCATCAGTGTGTCATGACCCTGGGCATGCATGCGCAGAGGGAAAAAGGAGTGGAAAATGATTTCTCATGCATTTGAAAATAATAGTAGGAAATATGAAAGGGGAGTCACTCTAAAATTTAAAAGTAAGATATTTATGACAAAAAAATAAGCAAACTTCAAAGGGACAAAGGTAACCTTTTTGGTGTACAATCAGTGAAAAAAACCATAATACCTGGGAAAAGAATCCATAGCAATGCATTGAAAGTGTAATGTTAAATCTGGGAATGTACATTTGGGGGTTCTATGTTAAATTGGCCTTTAACTTGATTCAAAGAGAAACTATAGAAAGAAGGGCTAATTTACTACTTGTATAGGCACTAATGGGTAAAAAAGTTAGCCCCTTAGGCTCATATATGGAGAAGTTGCCCCTGTACCATTGGCAGGTGTAATTTGCATCTTCCTCCATTTTTTGTAAATGAGACCAAAAATGTATTGTTCTTATATGGACAGAGCTAACTTTGGTGTAACAGGTGCAGGTGATTTTCAATGTGCATTGTGTGAAAATATTCGTGGTTGTGTATTTGTATTTACTCAAAGCACAGAGGATCTTTGTGAAGATTTTAATATGGGGAGTAAAAAAGTGAAGCTAGATCCCAGGCAGAAGTGTTCTATACATGAGGCCTAAGAAACAGTTGGTCAAAACACCCCTTTCTGTCTACAACTGATGTCCATAGGTTTATGGTACACATTTTAGCTAAAGTAGACCTTGCTATGGTGGTCTGTATGTGGGCTCACAGGCAGATTATTTTCCACATGGTACATGCATGTAAACAGGCATGTAGACTGCCACTGCTTTCTGCTTAAGCACTGCGGAGGTGGTCAAACTATCTGGTGTGCCATACATCCAAGAAATTTAAAGGCTGATTTACTAATGCCAGATACAAGAGATATCTTTCTCTGGTGCAATGAAAGTTCAGATCTCAGTGTCTTGTCTTTCTTGCTCACCATTTATGACATGCATTGGAGGTGTGTTCTGGGGGATGCAGGTCCAACCCATGTGCCTCTCCTTTTGTATGGGTGTAACACTTCAGGGAGTGCGAATAGTTGTGCAAATGAGTGGCAGGTGCAACTAGGAGGTGGCAACTTAATTTTGTTCCTTCTGCTTGCAAATAAAACATTTTGTCTTTTTTTGTAAAAGTTTTTAAGAAAAATAGTGGTTGTAAATATCCATAAACAGAATGTACACGAAAACACTTGCTTCTTTATCCATTTGTTCCCCAATAAATACAAATTCTCAGCTCTTAATGAACCCATTCTCTAAAGCGATCATTCAGATTAAGGATTTTTCTTTTGCTTTTCAGCACATGAAAAGTTGTTGTGTTAAGCACTTCCAACCTCACAGTGGGGAGTTTCCCACAAGGATATAATTTAATGACAATTTAAGATTTGTTTTTCTAGTCTTGGACAAATATTATATTTTGTTAGTAAAACAATTCTCAAAACTATTTTCTCTTAATTAAACCCATGTACATCTTTGAATGTTGAAGGGAGAAAAAGAAAACAAAAGGATTTTTTAAAGAAATACCCAGTATTGAAGAAATATTTCTTATATATGACATTAGCACATTATAATAATAGAAAGAGATGATTGGTAAAGCTTCTATATGTGTGTGTTAAACGGAGTCTAACTCTTATGTATCCAGGAGAAGCAGACAGTAGGGATAAAGGTACATTTACCCAAGAAACCACTAAAATGGGAACGCTGCCATACAATTTTAATTTTAAACTCTCTGAATTAGCTATTCTAAGTGGCTTTGAAACAACCATCCCCTCTACATACAGCAATACACTATGTAATCTCAATATAAAATGTCAGTCCAGGAACCATAGTGCAGACTCCATTCATGAGACTGTCAGTTAGGATTCAGGGTAGATTATGTTATGTCTAATACAATGTGAACAGGACCCAGTCAGAATATATATTTTTTGCATTGCAGTGACATCACCGAATAAAGGTCGATATTCAAAATATGATATTTTTGTAAAGTTTAGTAAATCAGCTATAGTACATGGTACAGTTAAGTAACTGTTGCATATGTGTCTTCAGCTTTTAAAGGGAATGTCATCACAGCGACAAAAATACCTTGGCAAATTCACAGAGGAAGAAGAAGCAGAAAGTGGCGACTGTGACGATGAAGATGATTGTGATGGAGGATCAGGCAAAAATAGCTTGAGGATAAGGAACAAACTGCGTTTTATTCCAGGTAAGACAGACACATCCTGATAGTGTCATGTTAATGGGATCATTTCAAGCCTGATAGTTGATTTCATATACTACAAAACTGGCATCATTCTTTTTTTTTAACCCCTGATAGTATACACAATTGGAGTTTAGGGCCATCTGCAGAAGGAAGAAAGGAAATCCCTTTGTCCTGAATCA